>NC_029787.2:84936903-84942293 GCF_000816755.2 Arachis ipaensis
CTTAGCAACTAAACTATATTTAGCTATGTCGCCATTAAGGTGTCTCTTGATGGTAAAAATCCATCTGCACCCAAGTACTTTAGCATTAGATGGAGCAGCAACAATGGACCATGTATTACTATTGTGAAGAGCTCGCAACTCTTCTTGCATAGCACTATGCCATTGGGGTGATTGTAAGGCTTGGTTGATATTTGCAGGGATATTCTGGGTTAAATCAATGGTAGGTACAGCATTAGCAGCAATAACACGTGGCTTAGATATGCCAGTTTTGGCTCTTGTTTGTATAAGGTGGCTGTTTTTATTAATAGGAGTGGGTGGAGCAGTGCCAAATTGAATTTCAAAACCATATATAGGTATGCTAACCGGATGCAAAGTAGACTGAGGCTGAGATGGATTAACAGTGTTTAGAGGAATGAGACTTTGGGTGAAGTGTGTGTGGAAGGAACAGATTTAATATTAATTGAAAGATATATATTTGTGGTGATGGGAGTAGAAGGATCAGTAGAGGCGTGTGTAGAGGGTGTAGTTGTTGGGATTTGAGGTAATTCAACGTTGCAGGGTGGAATAGTATTGAGAAAAGGAAATGTAAGTGGTGTAAGGGAATTGTGACTTGTGAGGAAGGAGTGTTAGGAGGATCATTAACAAAAAGAATGGAATAAGGGAATTCGGTCTCATCAAATTTAACATGACGAGTAATGATCATTTTTTCTGATTTAGTGAGACATTTGTAGCCTTTGTGGTTTGGTACATATCCAAGAAAGACTGATAATTCTGATTTAAAATCAAACTTGTTTTGAGAATAAGGCTTGAGACATGGATAGCAAGCACAATCAAACACTCTTAGAAAAGAGGAATCTGGTTTGTGGTGATGCAGTGTTTCATATGGAGAGATATTTTGAGTAATAATAGAAGGCAAACGATTAATGATGAAGGTGCTTGAGAGGAAGGCATCATCCCAATGAACTAAGGGAAGAAAAGCCTTAGCTAACATAGCAAGACTAATTTCAGTAACATGGCGATGTTTCCTTTCAACACAACTCTTTTGTTGGTGTGTGTATATGAAAATCTATGAGTAATCCTATGCTCAGCAAGATATTGGGTGAAGGGCTTTGAAAGAAACTTCCTTCCATGATCAGTTTGGAAGGTTTGATCTTAAAACCTGTATGCTTTTCAATCATTGCTTTAAACTGTAAGAAGGCACTAAAGATTTGAGATTTAGAGTGCAAAAGATAAATGCATGTATAACGAGTATAGGCATTTACAACAGAAAGATAATAGTTAAATCCATTATATGATGTAATGGAGGCTGGTCCCCATAAATTAGAATACACCATGTCAAGAGGAACATGAAATTTAAATGAATCAAGATTAAAAGGCAAATGGTGCATCTTAGCCATGCAATAGAATTCACAAACACTTTCTTTATTGATATTAGCTGGTAAATTGAGATAACATATTTTCAATACAGAATGAACTGGGTGCACAATGTCCAAGCCTGTTGTACTATAAAGTGTAAGAATCAAGAGAAGCGGTAAAAACTTAAGGTTGTACATGAAGGAAATTTAAAGCAAATTGATCTTTTTGTTTAGGTAATCTTGTGACAGCAACTCTATTTAGGAGTTCCTTAAAGAAGAATCTCCTTGGTGGCCTGGAATTTGACAAAGAAAATGTTAGCATGGAATTCAGAGAAACAGTTATTGTCAGCACAAAACTTTTGAACACTTATTAAATTTTGAGTAATGTCAGGAGAATGTAAAAGCTGATTGAGAAGAAATTTTTGTTGAATATCAAGATTCACCAAATAAGAGTAACCAGAATGTGGTATAGAAGTACCTATACCATTACCTAGCATAATTTGTTCAGACCCGTTGTATTCAGAGGCACCAATGAACTTGCTTGGATCAGATGTAACATTGTGGCTTGCACCTGTATCAGAGAGCCATGAAGGATCTGAAAACGATGATGGAGTGGCAAGATAAGCTCTAGGTGTGTGATAGGAAGGAGGTGGTGGAAGAGCCAAATTGCCATTGTGTTTGTGATTGAAGCATGTTAGTGGAAGGTTGCTGGAAATTTTGATCATCAAATCTATGAAAGCAATTAAAAACAATATGGTCTGTTCTTCCACAGAGTTGGCAAACTGGTCTTGAATCCATATTAGTAAAATCTTCGACTTTTATAGAACCTTTCCCCCTCTACCTCTTCTTCCATTAGAATTTGTTTTTGATGGTGCACAACCAAATTGTGATGGAGCTTGAGTGAAATTTGCTTGAAAAGATCCAAAATCTGGTTTTCTAAATCTTTCAAACATGTCCTCATGACCCAGCAAGAGTGCTTCTGCCTCAATTAGTGTAATAGTGTCTGATTTGGTCATGACAGAAGAGATGTAGATAGCACATTCTTCAAAAAGTCCATTAGTTATGGCAGTGATGTGGTCTTTTAAAGACAAAGCGTAATGAAGAGTCCATATTTGATGATAAATTTTGGATTGATTTGAGTGGATTTCATTATATAAACCTATATTTATTCACCTAAATAGTATGTTTTTGTGTTTTCTCTCTAAATTATGTCCAATTGTGAAAACATGCATTTTTGTACTTATTTTAATCAATTTTATTCCACTTTCATTTCATTCGATGCCTTGAGGTTTTTGATGAATGATTTCAGGTGTAATAGGTTGGAATGACTTGATAAGAGTGGAAGAGAAGCATACAATTGAGAGAAAACATGAAGAAAACAAAGGAGAAGCACACAACCAAGTGTGCGTACGCACAACCTTCTGTGCGTACGCACAAGAGGAAATCAACATGTGTGCGTACGCACACACCTGTGCGTATGCACAAGTTCCTGCACGTGACTTCATTAAAAAGTCACGTAACTCGCAAATTTTTGGGGGTTTCCAAGCCTATTTCTGAAGTGCTAAAGCATATAAGGGAGAGGCTAGCAACACCCATTCATACCATACACCATACAACACAGTTAGGCATATTTTTAGGTAGTTTGGGGTAGTTTAGTTTAGGTTTTTCTCTCAATTTCCTTAGGGTTTAATTAGAGAAAATACTACAAGTTTATATTTTCCAATTTTGATCTTGGATTCTTCCTTATTTTCATTGTAAGTATTTCTTAATTTTTTCTTTTATTGCACTACTTGTTTTATACTTTCTTACATTTTAATCCACTTTACCAATACATATATAGTTTTGCAATTTTGAATTCTAGTTAGTGAATTTGATGATTTTTAGTTATTATATGTTTATTGAGCTGCTATTGTTGATTTGATTCCTTGGTTGTTCATAGTTGAGTATTTTTACAATTTTGCCATGTTTTGTGAATATGCCTATCATGTGTTTGATGAAATGTCAATTTGATTATGGAGTAGAATTTCACTCCTTGACTTGGAAAAATGAATATATGGAATACTAGAATCATAATGTCCGACATTTAGTGATAATTCTTGAGTTGTTAGTTGTTATTGTTTCCACTAACGCTAGCTTTTTACTAAGGTAATTAGTAAGTTAGTTAGGATTTGTGGATTAATAACAATTATGCTCACTTGACTTACTTTTCGATGTTAAGGGTTGACTAGGTGAGATTAATCCATCATAATTATTATAGTTGTGGTTATGACAAGGAAGGAATTCCATAACCCATCCCAAGTCAAGGTTTCATTTATGTTTTAACTCATACTTTTTATCATTTTAAAGCATTATTTGTCTATATTACACAGATAGTTCTTTTTTTCCTTTATTAGTTTATTAATTGCAATTTTGAGTATTCTTTTATTTCTTAATTGCTTGCTTCAACTATTGAAAACCCCCTTGCTTTTCACAACCAAAATTGTGCGCTTGTGGTCACTAGTTCCTAAGGAGAACGACCCGAGGTTTAATTACTCTTGGTTATTTTTATTTGAAATTAAACTTTGATTGGGAGGGTTACTTGTCGGTTTGGACTATACTATTGACGAAGAAATTGTTCTGCTAAATTTCCGAACTGTCGCTTTCCTCTCTATCATGTAGCCTATTGCAGCTAAAGAATCTACAACCCTTATAATTTTGTTCAAGTACTCTGTAGCAGATGTACCTTTCTTCTTCATGAATTTGAGTTGTGCCTTCAATTGTTGAACTTTGATCTTGGAGATTTTAGAGAAATAATCTTGAATTTTGGAAACCACAGTCTAGCATATGGTTCATGAAGCTTGAATTAATCAAAGAAAGTAACCAAGTCATAAAATAATGGTCCTTATTCTTCCATTGCTTGTATGTTTCAGATTCTGTCCCTGAAATTTTTTCTAGAATCAAATGATATTCAAGCTAATCCTCATTTATGACATGTAGAGCCAATTGTTGCCAAGTCCTGAATGTGTCCTCATTCAATTTATCAGGAAGATGAGTAGTAAAGGTTTTTGAGGTGTTAGAAGAGGAAGATGATGAAATTGGAACAATCGAAGTCATGAATCGTGACACTTAGCTCTGGAAATACCATGAAAGAATCTTGATATGATTGAGCTAATGTAGAAGCATTATGCAGATGTAGTATAGTGATGATGAAATGAGTATGAAGAATATACTGAATGACTATCAATTGATGAACAGAGAGTGAATGAAAATTGGTTTACTTTACAGTGCAGATACACTTTATAAGTTTATATAGTGCACTAAACTGCATTAATTAAAAGAGAGAACTAACCTACTCTAACAAATTCTGTTTCCAACATAATAACAGATTTTCTATTTATTATCTAACTTCATTTTCACTCTTTATATTTTTTAAGTCTATTAGTAGCTATCAAGTCATACCAATTGTTATCTTGTAAGATTTCTTCTTCAATATTTAGTATGACAGAAAATTTTGTCGTTGTTTCCAATGGCTCTTGGCAAGTGTCTCTTCTCCAGTCTTTTGATTGTTTTCTTTTCCTATTAAAGGAAAGTTAATACAAAACTTATGCCTGCCTTAAAGCCGATGTATTGATAACATTATTATCTGCCCTGGATTAAAGACGCAATATGGAGAGACGAGAAATAAATCAGGATTTTGGAAGAAATGTAGCAATTGAGATTTGAGGAAATTTGGTGAATTCATTGGTATAATCTGAATATTGCACTACAGATATCTTTAGAATAAATTGAGCTTTAAATAAAACAAAATATGCTATTTAAAAGTCCTTCTTAGGACTGATATTTCGGAGATAGAAAAAAAATAAAAAACACTACTTGATAAGTTGTGTGATTCATTTCTGTATAAAATATTAGTTGACCAATATTTTTTCTCAATTTTATTTTATATTTGAATTAACACTAACCAGTTTACTCGCTTGAACTCAAGTTAGGATTCATTACAATTTTAGGGGGTAATATTTTTAGTGATATAAAAATTTTAAAATTAATTTTTTAATG
>NC_029787.2:84942381-84989783 GCF_000816755.2 Arachis ipaensis
ATGAAAACATTTAATAATTTTTTTAGTTTAATTTTCATGCAGTGACAGTGTAAAATGTTTTATACAGTCGTGCAATCATATTCATTCTTTTGGATGACTATTCACACGATCAATGTAAAAAGTAGTTATTTTTTCTTATGTGGCGTTATATAATTGGATGCACGTGTAAAATTACTTTACACTGACAGTGCATCAAAATTAATTTTTTTTTTGTACTTGAGGAAAACATTTAACATTTAACCCATTTGAATTGGTCGAGTGGTCAGCACACTCATCCGTTTAAGCAAGTATCAAAGATTTAAATTTTGTTTTGTGTATGCAGCAATTTATTGATACAATAAAAAAAAATTAAGTTACAATTTTATTTTTTCATATTAGATTATTCACCTAAAAAAGGAATGAACTATCATTTGTACCCATGAATTTTGCGAACGCTGATAAAAGTACCCATCAAATTCATTCTTGGAATGTACACTTTGTCGTCAATATTTCTACCGGTCACTACTGTCGCTCCAATATTACGTTGTTGCCAAGTTCGTTAACTATTAACCTTGTCCCGTTGCATAAACCTGAAGTCTGGTCTATGTTTCGCAGTAGCATTACAACGACTCTTGGTTTTAAAGTCAACTTGTGGTTGGGTGGTGCGTGAAATTTGAACTCGCACAACTGAACCGGCAAGTGCACTAGGTCGTCCAAGTAATACCTCAGGTGAGTAAAGGTCGATCCCACGAGAATTGTTAAATTGAGCAAGATGTGGTTATCTTGCAGATCTTAGTCAGGCAAATAGAAAAGGTGATTGTTGTTGTAGACGCATAAAATGAAGCAAAAAAGAAAATAATACTGAATTGGTGTAGAAACAATGATGGAAAATCAGTTAAGGCCTTGGAGATGCTTGTTCTTCTAGATTAATACTTCTTACTAACTACTTTAACAATGAGTGATTCATTCAATGGCAAGGTTGTAAGTGATTAAAGTCGGGGCTAGTGGTCATTAATCTCCTCTGATCCAGATCACACGCTGGTGCTAATGGTCATCCAATCTGAACGAGGGTGAAGCTTACGTAATTCAGTCTCTGGTGATCCTACTCAAAACACCATAGACAATGTCAGATCTTCCGGATCGGAGAATGATGCTCTGTATTCTAGCCTTAACGCCACAAAGACCTCAATTACCCATGACTAACGAGATTTCATGTCACGTATCATAATTAGCCTAGATACTCTCTTGGAACCTATGATGTATTCTCAAGTTGTAGCTCAATACTATCCGGCTAAGGCTTCGCAAGAGCTCATGTACAATAAGGGGTCATACTTTCGTTCCACCCTAGATTAATAAAGATGAAGAACGAAAATACATCATAGAATGGAATCAAACATGTATTAAAGTAGAAAAGTAATGATATTAATCCATAGGAATGAGTAGAGCTCCTATCCTTAACTCAGAAGGTTTAGCTGCTCATATTTTACAGAAATAATGTGTGATAAGTTCTGAGAGGCTGAAGATCTTAAACATGGCTGATCTCCTCCTATATATACTAATCTAATAATTAAAAATTATAAAAATGAGATAAACTAAGTAAAAGGTGCGAAAATCCACTTCTGAGCCCACTTGGTGAGTGTTTGGGCTGAGCTTGGAGTCCAACTTGGATGAGTGGGCGTTGAACGCCCACTAGGGGGTTTCCACGCTGCCTTTTGCTCCCTTGGTGGCGTTGAACGCCAGAAAGGGGTAAATTGGGCGTTCAACGCCCATTTTGGGCATTCCTTTCCAAAGAAAAGTATAAACTATTATATATTGCTGGAAAGCTATGGAAGTTAGCTTTTCAACGCCGTTGAGAGAGCATGAATTAAACCCCTATAGCTCAAGATATGCTCGTTGGAATGCATAGAGGTCAGGATTTAACAGCATCTGCTATTCTTTCTTTGCCTCTGAATCAGACTTTGCCAAAACTTGCCATTTTCACCCAAAAATCACCTGAAATCATAATAAAAACACAAAAACTCAAAGTAGCATCCAAAAGGTGAATTTTGCACTAAAACCTACAAAAACTTGATAAAATGTAACTGATAACACTAAGAAAATGATACTAAAAAGGGTATAAAATATCCGCTCATCATTGGGTAGTCCCGAACATTTGATGTCATTTAGGAACTCTGGTGTGAACCACTCTTGTTGTACATCTTCATTCTCATAAGCTTGACATGTTGTGTCAGAACTTAGATACTGATTTTCCATTCCTAGAAAGATTGTGAAGACGAAGTCGTTTACCTTCTCGACACTCTCAAGCGTGGGTGCAAGAATTGTCTTACTCTGAAAATACTTGTAATCTGACATGTTTTGTAACAAATTTGGATATGCAAAGTCTACCAAATGAGAGAGAGGGACATCAGTAGTTGTAATCAGCAGATCATCTGGAATTTTAACTTCTGATTCATCACCAACAACAGAACTAATATTTTCATTTCCAACATCAAGTATCTAATTAGCAAATCTCTTCATTTCACCATCATGTTTATCCGAAGAAGACATTAGAAGCCTCATGTTCGTATGGAACTTTAGAATCTTACAGAACGACCACAGATGGGATGAGTTAATAGCTGATGACAATATATCGTGTTTACTTTCTTTAGGAATTACCAAAAATATCTGTCTGAAATCACCTCCTTGAACCACAACCTTACCACCAAATGGTTGATGTGTTTTATGTTGATCAATAACTAACATAAAATCCCTGAGCGTCCGATCAAGTGCTTTAAAGCACATTTTATTGAGCATTGGAGTTTCATCCTAAATTATTAAACTACTTTGGATGAGCAGCTCAACCTTCAAACTACCATGCTTGATGTTGCAAGTAGATTCATCAGTAATTATAATGGGTATTGAAAACCTAGAATGAGCTGTTCTGCTACTAGGTAGGAGTAAAGACGCAATTCTCTAGATGTGACATTTAAAATAATCTTTTCTCTAGATCGAATAGCAGAAGTGATAAACCACTATTTTATAATTTATCTTGTGCTCAATTAAGTGGTTTTTATCAAGTCTTTGCTCACTTATTCATATAATTTGCATGGTTTTACAATTCCTTCCTTATTCTATGATATATGTGAAAACATGTTTCCTAGACCTTGAAACTGCGAATTTTAATTATCCTTTATTACCATTCAATGCCGTGATCTGTGTGTTAATTATTTTCAGGCTTTATAGGGCAGGAATGGCTTAGAGAACAGAGAGAAAACATGCAAAAGTGGAAAGAACGCGAGGAAATGAAGTATTTGAGAAACGGGCAGTGACGCGCACGCATGGACGACGCGGACACGTGCCTAGCGCAGAACACGAGCGACGCGTACACGTGATTGACGCATACGCGTGACAAGAAAAATTGCCAAATGATGCGCACGCGTGACTGACACGTACGCGTGACAGACGCCACGTGCAGAAAGTTGCAGAATTTCTCCCAACAATTTTTGTGCTCCTTCTCCGCCCAAATCCAAGCCTGAAAACACAAAATAGAGGCTGCAGAATGAGGGGATCACTCATTCATTCCAATCATTCATCAATTATTCACAATTTAGATTTTAGATGTAGTTCTTAGAGAGAGAGGTTATCTCCTCTCTCTCTCTTAGGTTTTAGGATTAGGATTTCTCTTAGTTTTAGGATTACTTCATCCCAATTCCAGGTTCAATGTTCCTTTAATTTAATTTCTCTTCTACTTTATTTGTTCTAGCTTACTAGTTTATTCTATTTTTCTTGTTGATTCCTTTCTTATTTAATTTGATTTACGAACCTTCCAATGTTAGATTTGATTTTATATTTAATGCAATTTGAGGTATTTCAGATTTATGATTGTTTCTTCTATTTATGTTATTGATGCTTTTAATTTAATTTAGATTTCTCTCCTTTTGGCTTTGGTTGAGTAATTGGTGACACTTGAGTTATCAAACTCCTTGTTGATTGATAATTGGAATTCGCTGGTTGATTTGGATCCCTCTAAAGCTAGTCTTTCCATAGGGGTTAACTAGGACTTGAGGAATCCCATTGATTGGTCCACTTGACTTTCCTTTATTTAGTAAGGGTTAACTAAGTGGGAGCAATAAACAATTCTCATCACAATTGATAAGGATGACTAGGATGGGATTTCCAGTTCTTATACCTTGCAAGGGTTTCCATGATTATTAATTTACTTTCTTGCCAATTTATTTCCTTGTTCCTTATTTTAAAAACCCAAAAAGATACTTTTCCATAACCAATAATAAATCATACTTCCCTGCAATTCCTTGAGAGACGACCCGAGGTTTCAATACTTCGGTTATTATTTTTATTGGGTTTGCTTAAGTGACAAACAAGTTTTTGTACGAAAGGATTCTTTGTTGGTTTAGAAACTATACTTACAACGAGAACATATTTGTAAAATTCTTTACTGACAGAAAATCCGGTTCGTCAAAATGGCGTCGTTGCCGGGGAATTGCAAACGTGTGCCTTATTATTGGTTATTGTAAATATTTACTTTTGCTTGTTTATTTGTTTTTGTTTTTGTTTTTAATTTTTATTAGCTACTATGAATTCTCACCCTTCTGGCTTTAAGTTTGGTTCCAATGTTGTTGTAAGGAATGGAAGCTATAATGAGAATAAGTATCAAGGTTGGAAGAATTAAAGATGGGAGGAGTGATGAGCGGAAAATTTATACGCTTTTTGGCATTGTTTTTACAGAGTTTTAGTATGATTTAGTTAGTTTTTAGTATATTTTTATTAGTTTTTAAATAAAAATTACATTTTTGGACTTTACTATGAGTTTGTGTGTTTTTCTGTGATTTCAAGTAATTTCTAGCTGAAATTGAGGGACCTGAGCAAAAATCTGATTCAGGCTGAAAAAGGACTGCAGATGCTGTTGGATTCTGACATCTCTGCACTCAAAGTGGATTTTCTGGAGCTACAGAACTCCAAATGGCGCGCTCTCAATTACGTTGGAAAGTAAACATCCAGGGCTTTCCAGCAATATATAATAGTCCATATTTTGCCCGAGTTTAGATGACGTAAACTGGCGTTCAACGCCAGCTCCATGCTACATTCTGGAGTTAAACGCCAGAAACAGGTTGCAAAGTGGAGTTAAACACCAGAAATAGGTTACAAACTGGCGTTCAACTCCAAGAGAAGCCTCTACACGTGTAAAGCTCAATGCTCAGCCCAAGCACACACCAAGTGGGCCCCAGAAGTGGATTTCTGCATCATTTACTCATTTCTGTAAACCCTAGTAACTAGTTTAGTATAAATAGGACTTTTTACTATTGTATTTACATCTTTTGATCCTTTGATCACATTTTGGGGGCTGGCCATTCGGCCATGCCTGGACCTTATCACTTATGTATTTTCAACGGTAGAGTTTCTACACTCCATAGATTAAGGTGTGGAGCTCTGCTGTTCCTCATGAATTAATACAAAGTATTACTGTTTTTCTATTCAATTCAAGCTTATTCCTTCTCTAAGATATCCATTTGCACCCAAGAACATGATGAATGTGATGATTATGTGATGCTCATCATCATTCTCACCTATGAACGCGTGCCTGACAAACACTTCCGTTCTACATGCAAACAAGCTAGAATGAGTATCTCTTAGATACCTAATACAGAGGACCGAGTCCGAGATATTAGAATCTTCGTGGTATAAGTTAGAACCCATGGACGGCCATTCTTGAGATCTGAAAAGTCTAAACCTTGTCTGTGGTATTCCGAGTAGGATCTGGGAAGGGATGGCTGTGACGAGCTTCAAACTTGCGAGTGCTGGGCGTAGTGACAGACGTAAAAGGATAGTAAATCCTATTCCAGTATGATCGAGAACTGACAGATGATTAGCCATGCAGTGACAGCGCATTGGACCATTTTCACAGATATCTGAAATTCTCACCAATGAATTACATAAGTATCTCTATCCCAGTTTATATTTTATTTATGTTTTTATTATCAATTCACCATAACCATTTGAATCCGCCTGACTGAGATTTACAAGGTGACCATAGCTTGCTTCAAGCCGACAATCTCCGTGGGATCGACCCTTACTCACGTAAGGTTTATTACTTGGACGATCCAGTGCACTTGCTGGTTAGTTGTATCGAAATTGTGAAAAAAGAACTAAAATTATGAACGTGCGTATTAAGTTTTTAGCGCCGTTACCAAGGAATGAACGATCACAGTTTCGTGCACCAAGTTTTTGGCGCCGTTGCCGGGGATTGTTCGAGTTTGGACAACTGACGGTTCATCTTGTTGAGCTTTAGACTAGCATTGCATGATTCCTGGAATTCTCAATAGAAATTTTGAAATCCTTATTTTCCTTTTCAAAAGAATTTTCGAAAAATAAAAAAAAAAATACAAAAAATTTTTTCTTCTTTTTCGTTTTTCCCAAAATAATTTTCGAAAAATACCAAAAAAAAATTTAATAAAATCATAAAACTAAAAATAATTTTGTGTTTCTTGTTTGAGTCTTGAGTCAAATTTTAAGTTTGGTGTCAATTGCATGTTTTTAAAATTTGTGCATTTTTCGAAAACTCATGCATGTATTCTTCATGATCTTCAAGTTGTTCTTGACAAGTCTTCTTGTTTGATCTTCATATTCTCTTGTTTTGTGTCTTTTGTTATTTTTCATATGCATTTTTGCATTCATAGTGTCTAAACATGAAAAATCTCTAAGTTTGGTGTCTTACATGTTTTTCTTTTCTTGAAAATTTTTTAAAATAAGTTCTTGGTGTTCATCTTGACATTCAAAGTGTTCTTGGTGTTCATCTTGACATTCATAGTGTTCTTGCATACATCACATGTTTTGATCCAAAATTTTCATGCATTGAGTCTTTTTGATGTTTTTCTCTTTTATCATTAAAAATTCAAAAATAAAAAAAAATATATTTCTCTTTTTCTTCTCATCAAATTCGAAAATTTGAGTTGAATTTTTTAAAAAATTTTTAAAATCTTGTTGTTTCTTATGAGTCAAATCAAATTTTCATTTTAAAAACTCTATCTTTTTCAAATCTTTTTCAAAAAAATCAAATCTTTTTCAATTTTCTTTCATAATTTTCGAAAATTCCAAAATGATTTTCAAAAATCTTTTTCTTATTTTGTTTCATAATTTCAAAATCTTTACTAACAATTAATGTGATTGATTCAAAAATTTTAAAGTTTGTTACTTGCCTATTAAGAAAGGTTCAATCTTTAAATTTTAAAATCCTATCTTTTAGTTTCTTGTTAGTCAAGTAATCAACTTTAATTTTCAAAATCAAATATTTTTAAATTCCTTTTTCAAATCTTTTTCAAAATAAATTTCAATCACATCTTTTTCAAAATTAATTTCAAAATCTTATCTAACTTCTTATATTTTCAAATTTGATTTTCAAATCTTTTTCAATTAACCACTTTACTTTTTATTTGATTCTTTTTTCAAAACTACCTAACTAACTCCCTCTCTAATTTTCGAAAATCCCTTCCCTCTTTCTCAAATTTCCTTTTTAATTAACTAATTGTTTTGATTTCAATTTAATTTGATTTCAATTTTAATTTTCGAATTTTAACTTTAATTTTAAAATATTTTTATTTTATTTTATTTAAATTTTCGAATTCTTCTCTTCCTCACCTCCTTCTATTTATTTATTCATCTACTAACACTTCTCCTCCACCCAAAAATTCGAACCCCATCCCCCTCTCTGTGTTCGAATTTTTCCTCTTCTCCTTCTTACATTCTTCTCTTCTTATACTTGCATAAGGAATCTCTATACTGTGACATAGAGGATTCCATATTTTCTTTTTGTGTTCTCCTCTTTTTCATATGAGCAGGAACAAGGATAAGAACATTCCTGTTGAAGCTGATCCTGAACCTGAAAGAACTCTGAAGAGGAAGCTAAGGGAAGCTAAAGCACAACTCTCTGGAGAAAATCTGACAGAAATTTTCGAAAAAGAAGGAGACATGGCCGAAAATAATAACAATGCAAGTAAGATGCTTGGTGACTTTACTGCACCAAATTCCAATTTACATGGAAGAAGCATCTCAATCCCTGCCATTAGAGCAAACAACTTTGAGCTTAAACCTCAATTAGTTTCTCTTATGCAACAGAACTGCAAGTTTCATGGACTTCCATCTGAAGATCCTTTTCAGTTCTTAACTGAATTCTTGTAGATCTGTGATACTGTTAAGACCAATGGGGTTGATCCCGAGATCTATAGGCTTATGCTTTTCCCATTTGCTGTAAGAGACAGAGCTAGAATATGGTTGGACTCTCAACCTAAGGATAGCCTGAACTCTTGGGATAAGCTGGTCACGACTTTCTTAGCCAAGTTCTTTCCTCCTCAAAAGCTTAATAAGCTTAGAGTGGATGTTCAAACCTTCAAACAGAAAGAAGGTGAATCCCTCTATGAAGCTTGGGAGAGATACAAGGAACTGACCAAAAAGTGTCCTTCTGACATGCTTTCAGAATGGACCATCCTGGATATATTCTATGATGGTCTGTCTGAGCTATCAAAGATGTCACTGGACCATTCTGCAGGTGGATCCATTCACCTAAAGAAAATGCCTGCAGAAGCTCAAGAACTCATTGACATGGTTGCAAATAACCAGTTCATGTACACTTCTGAAAGGAATCCTGTGAATAATGGGACGCCTATGAGGAAGGGAGTTCTTGAAATTGATACTCTGAATGCCATATTGGCTCAGAATAAAATATTGACTCAGCGAGTCAATATGATCTCTCAGAGTCTGAATGGATTGAAGGAATCATCCAACAGTACTAAAGAGGCATCTTCTGAAGAAGAAGCTTATGATCCTGAGAACCCTGCAATAGCAGAGGTAAATTACATGAGTGAACCCTATGGAAACACCTATAATCCCTCATGGAGAAATCATCCAAATTTCTCATGGAAGGATCAACAAAAGTCTCAACAAGGCTTTAATAATGGTGGAAGAAACAGGTTTAGCAATAGCAAGCCTTTTCCATCATCCACTCAACAACAGACAGAGAATTCTGAGCAGAATCCATCTAGCTTAGCAAATATAGTCTCTGATCTATCTAAGGCCACTTTAATTTTCATAAATGAAACAAGGTCCTCCATTAGGAATTTGGAGGCACAAGTGGGCCAGCTGAGTAAAAGAGTCACTAAAACTCCTCCTAGTACTCTCCCAAGCAATACAGAAGAAAATCCAAAGAGAGAGTGCAAAGCCATTGATTTAATCATCATGGCCGAACCTACAAGGGAGGAGGAGGACGTGAATCCTAGTGAAGAAGACCTCTTGGGACGTCCAGTGATCAATAAGGAGTTTCCCTCTGAGGAACCAAAGGAATCTGAGGCTCATCTAGAGACCATAGAGATTCCATTGAACCTCCTTATGCCATTCATGAGCACTGATGAGTATTCTTCTTCTGAAGAGAATGAAGACATTACTGAAGAACAAGTTGCCAAATACCTTGGTGCAATCATGAAGTTGAATGCCAAATTATTTGGTAATGAGACTTGGGAAGATAAACCCTCTTGCTCACCAATGAACTGAGAGATCTGGATCAACTGAAATTGCCTTAGAAGAAACAGGATACTAGAAAGTTCTTAATACCATGTACCATAGGCACCATGACCTTTGAGAAGGCTCTATGTGACCTTGGGTCAATGATAAACCTCATGCCACTCTCTGTAATGGAGAAACTGGGAATCTTTGAGGTGCAAGCTGCCAGAATCTCATTAGAGATGGCAGACAACTCAAGAAAACAGGCTTATGGACAAGTAGAGGACGTGTTAGTAAAGGTTGAAGACCTTTACATCCCTGCTGATTTCATAATCCTAGACACTGGGAAGGAAGAGGATGAATCCATCATCCTTGGAAGACCCTTCCTAGCCACAGCAAGAGCTGTGATTGATGTGGACAGAAGAGAGTTAGTCCTTCAACTGAATGAGGACAACCTTGTGTTTAAGACTCAAAGATCTCCTTTTGTAACCATGGAGAGGAAGCATGAAAAGCTTCTCTCACTGTAGAGTCAACTAAAGTCCCCACAGTCAAACTCCAAGTTTGGTGTTGGGAGGCCACAACCAAACTCTAAGTTTGGTGTTGAACCCCCACATTCAAACTCTAAGTTTGGTGTTGGGAGGTTCCAACCTTGCTCTGATTATCTGTGAGGCTCCATGAGAGCTCACTGTCAAGCTATTGACATTAAAGAAGCGCTTATTGGGAGGCAACCCAATGTTATCTAATTATATTTATTTATTTTCTATTGTTATTTTATGTTTTTTTTAGGTTTATGATCATGTGAAGTCACAAAAACTACTGAAAAATCAAAAACAGAATGAAAAACAGCATTGAAAATAGCACACCCTGGAGTAGAGCAGTCTGGCGTTTAAACGCCAGAAACAAGCTTCTGTCTGGTGTTTAACGCCAGAAACAAGCATCTACCTGGCGTTAAACGCCAGGATTGCACAGCAAGGGCGTTTTACACACCTAATTGGAGCAGGGATGTTAAGTCCTTGATCCCACTTGATCTGTGGACCCCATAGGATCCCCACATCTTCTTCTCTCCTCTTCACACCTTTACATAACTCTCTTCCACAAATACGCTCCACCAATCACCTCTATTACTCCTCCAAAACCATCATACAACCCACATACACCCACCCACTTAAATTCAAACCATCACTCCTTCCTTTTCACACATGATAACCACCTAAACCCCCTTGACCGAACCATTCACACACCTCTATCTCCTCCATTTTCTTCTTCTTCTACTCACTTCTTTCTTCTTTTGCTCGGGGATGAGCAAACCTTCTAAGTTTGGTGTGGTAAAAGTATTGCTTTTTGTTTTTCCATAACCATCTAGGGCATCTAAGGCCAGAGACATTCTCATTGAAGAGGACAAGCCCATCACTAAGAAAAGTATGGAGCAAACAAGAGATCATGGACCTCAACAAGAGCATGAGGAAATTCCTCACCATGAAATCTCTGAGATTCCTCAAGGGATGCACTTTCCTCCACAGAATTATTGGGAGCAACCTCCCTAGGAGAATTAAGTTCCAACATGGGACAACTAAGGGTGGAGCATCAAGAGCACTCCATCATCCTTCATGAGATTAGAGAAGATCAAAGAGCTATGAGGGAGAAGTAACAAAGGCAAGGAAGAGACATAGAGGAGCTCAAAAGCACCATTGGTTCTTCAAGAAGAGGAAGACGTCACCCTCACTAAGGTGGACTCATTCCTTAATCTTCTTGTCTATTTATTTTACTGTTTTTCGATTTTTGAGCTTTATGTTTTATTTATGTTTGTGTCTTTACTATATGATCACTAGTGTCTAAGTGTCTATGCCTTAAAGTTATGAATATGAATCCATCACCTCTCTTAAATGAAAAATGTTTTAATTACAAAAGAACAAGAAGTACATGATTTCGAATTCATCCTTGAAACTGGTTTAATTATTTTGATGTGGTGACAATACTTTTTGTTTTCTGAATGAATGCTTGAACAGTGCATATGTCTTTTGAAAGTTGTTGTTTATGAATGTTAAATATGTTGGCTCTTGAAGAATAAGGAAAAAGGAGAAATGTTATTTGATAATCTGAAAAATCATAAAAATGATTCTTGAAGCAAGAAAAAGCAGTGAATAAAAAATCTTGCAGAAAAAAAAGAAAAAAAAAAAGCGGAAAAAAAAAGAGAAAGAAAAGAAAAAGCAAGCAGAAAAAGCCAAAAGCTCTTTAAACCAAAAGGTAAGAGCAAAAAGCCAATAGCCCTTAAAACCAAAAGGCAAGGGTAAATAAAAAGGATCCAAGGCTTTGAGCATTAGTGGATAGGAGGGCCTAAATGAATAAAATCTTGGCCTAAGCGGCTAAACCAAGCTGTCCCTAACCATGTGCTTGTGGCGTGAAGGTGTCAAGTGAAAACTTGAGACTGAGCGGTTAAAGTCAAGGTCCAAAGCAAAAAGAAGAGTGTGCTTAAGAACCTTGGACACCTCTAATTGGAGACTTTAGCAAACCTGAGTCACAATCTGAAAAGGTTCACCCAATTATGTTCTTGTGGCCTTTATGTATCCGGTGGTAATACTGAAAAACAAAGTGCTTAGGGCCATGGCCAAGACTCATAAAGTAGCTGTGTTCAAGAATCAACATACTGAACTAGGAGAATCAATAACACTATCTGAACTCTGAGTTCCTATAGATGCCAATCATTCTGAACTTCAATGGATAAAGTGAGATGCCAAAACTATTCAAGAGGCAAAAAGCTGCAAGTCCCGCTCATCTGATTGGAGCTAAGTTTCATTGATATTTGGAATTTATAGTATATTCTCTTCTTTTTATCCTATTTGATTTTCAGTTGCTTGGGGACAAGCAACAATTTAAGTTTGGTGTTGTGATGAGCGGATAATTTATACGCTTTTTGGCATTGTTTTTACATAGTTTTAGTATGATTTAGTTAGTTTTTAGTATATTTTTATTAGTTTTTAAATAAAAATCACATTTTTGGACTTTACTATAAGTTTGTGTGTTTTTCTATGATTTCAGGTAATTTCTGGCTGAAATTGAGGGACCTGAGCAAAAATCTGATTCAGGCTGAAAAAGGACTGCAGATGCTGTTGGATTCTGACCTCTCTGCACTCAAAGTGGATTTTCTGGAGCTACAAAACTCTAAATGGCGCGCTTTCAATTGCATTGGAAAGTAGACATCCAGGGATTTCCAGAAATATATAATAGTCCATACTTTTACCGAGTTTAGATGACTTAAGCTGGCATTCGACGCCAGCTCTATGCTGCATTCTGGAGTTAAACATCAGAAACAGGTTGCAAAGTGGAGTTAAACGCCAGAAACAGGTTACAAACTGGCGTTCAACTCCAAGAGAAGCCTCTACACGTGTAAAGCTCAATGCTCAGCCCAAGCACACACCAAGTGGGTCCCAGAAGTGGATTTCTGCATCACTTACTCATTTCTGTAAACCCTAGTAACTAGTTTAGTATAAATAGGACTTTTTACTATTGTATTTACATCTTTTGATCCTTTGATCACATTTTGGGGGCTGGCCATTTGGCCATGCCTGGACCTTATCACTTATGTATTTTCAACGGTAGAGTTTCTACACTCCATAGATTAAGGTGTGGAGCTCTGCTGTTCCTCATGAATTAATACAAAGTACTACTGTTTTTCTATTCAATTCAAGCTTATTCCTTCTCTAAGATATCCATTCGCACCCAAGAACATGATGAATGTGATGATTATGTGACGCTCATCATCATTCTCACCTATGAACATGTGCCTGACAAACACTTCCGTTCTACATGCAAACAAGCTAGAATGAGTATCTCTTAGATACCTAATACAGAGGACCGAGTCCGAGATATTAGAATCTTCGTGGTATAATTTAGAACCCATGGACGGCTATTCTTGAGATCTGGAAAGTCTAAACCTTGTCTGTGGTATTTCCAGTAGGATATGGGAAGGGATGGCTGTGACGAGCTTCAAACTCGCGAGTGCTGGGCGTAGTGACAGACGCAAAAGGATAGTAAATCCTATTCCAGTATGATCGAGAACTGACAGATGATTAGCCATGCAGTGACAGCGCATTGGACCATTTTCACAGAGAGGATGGGATGTAGCCATTGACAACGGGATGCCCTACATAAAGCTTGCCATGGAAGGGAGTAGGAATGATTGGATGAAGACAGCAGGAAAGCAGAGGTTCAGAGGAACGAAAGCATCTCTATACGCTTATCTGAAATTCTCACCAATGAATTACATAAGTATCTCTATCCCAGTTTATATTTTATTTATGTTTTTATTATCAATTCACCATAACCATTTGAATCCGCCTGACTGAGATTTACAAGGTGACCATAGCTTGCTTCAAGCCGACAATCTCCGTGGGATCGACCCTTACTCACGTAAGGTTTATTACTTGGACGATCCAGTGCACTTGCTGGTTAGTTGTATCGAAATTGTGAAAAAAGAACTAAAATTATGAATGTGCGTATTAAGTTTTTAGCACCGTTACCAAGGAATGAACGATCACAATTTCGTGCACCAAGGAGCCACAAGGATTTGATTAACCCTCTTGGCAACAACCCCCTCCAATACGCTATAACCAACAACCATTATGTGATGCATACCAAGACAATAGTTATGGTGGACCCTTTCGTGACAAACCACCTCCACCAAATTACTATGGTCAAGAGCCATTCCAGGGAGCGTACCAAGATGATGAATATGGTGGACCCCCTTGTAGTTACCAACAAGCCCCACCATATGCTTATGAACCACCTTCCCAACATACATTTGAACCACCAAACTCATAAGCCCCTTTACACCATTCACCTCCATATGACCCTAACCCATATCCACCATACTAACCACCCTATGAACCGTATGAACCATACATAGAGCCACCCCAATTCCAACCCAATTACTCCCAAGAACCACCACCTCCATATACACCACGTCCATATCCATCAATCCAAGAGCACTATGATCCTACTTATGATAGCCGAGCGCAACAAGAATCAAAGGATCGTCTCAAGGAAATAGTGGATCAATTTTATGCAACCCTTCATCAACTGGAGCAAGCAATAAATCAATTAGCTTCCCGACATTCGGACACTCAAGAAACCCCCATGGCTTCATGTGGAGAATCTAATGAAGAGCGTAGCATGAAAGAGACACTAGAAACTCCGGTGGACAGTAAGTAGCATGACTTTGTATTGGAACAATTGGGGGAAGCCGGAATTATCGAAGAAGAAGAATTGGTCGAAGACTTAGGAGATGTGGAACGTCCATGGGAAAGCCCAGTCATAGAACCCCCTTCTAAGGAGTTTGAAATTGATGTTGAGAAGGGTGTACAACCTCCAAGGCATATCATGGTTGAAGACTTTGAAGGGGATGATCAAGAGATGGATTCAATCATTGATGAATTCTTATCTACATTTGAATCCTCTCCCATTGGACTTGACATGGAAATTAAAGAAGAAGAAGCACAACCTCCCATGCCCTTGGTGAACAATGAAGAAGAGATCGAATTGGAAGAAAGCTACCAAGAGGAAGAGGTTGATATTGAAGAAGCTTGCAAAGAGGTGGAAGTTGTCAAAGAAGAGCCCAAGGGAATGGAGCTGGAGATCACCTTGCCAAGGTTGTTGGAGACCTCTCCCCCAAAGCCATCAGCATCCATCCCTTCATTCAAGTGGGTAAATCTCTCATCTCTAAGCTTAATTAGCCCACTTGAATATGCTTTGCTTGAGACGGATGGGCAACTTAAAGCTCTTTGTGGATATAAGAGTAAGAGGGAGATGGTCAGTGGTTGGCAACACAATCCTAGGTTCATTGTGGTAGGAAGCTCATGGTTGAATTATCATGGTTGGAAGAATACTAAATTGTATGGGTCTAGGAAGCTGTTTGGATGCCTCAGTGAGAATTCGGATTGCTTACGACCCAGTTGGAACGAAGATGGTCAACAAGAAGACGAGTGCAAAAGCAAGGTTTGGGACCCCGGAATTCAGTCTAACAATCAACACTCTTGGGGCCTTGTCACTTGCTTAATCTTGCTTGAAGGCTCTTTGCACCTAGTTTGGGATCCCAGAGGCCATTGGAATTACAAACATTGGTGGGGATTCCTGGATGAGTTCAAGCACAAGCCACCATAACAAGGGGCTCACCGAATGTCTAACTTAAGGACTATAACTAAAAGTGCTAGGTGGGAGACAACCCACCATGGTATAATCATTCTTTTTTATTCTTAATCTTATTTTATTTTATTTTTACTAGTGTTCATTCATAATTTCTACATATTCACCTGCATTCTGCATTTTGCATTTTGTATACACATAGAAAAAAAAGGAGGCAAACCACGCGTGTGCGCAGGCCACGCGTGGGCGTCGATAGTAATCTCGCTCCCCCATCCAACAAACAGAAAGTTGTGATGGAATTGTGCGGCTGGTGTGCTCTGCGCACAATTTGACCCACGCGTGCGTGTCTATGACGTGTGCGCATCATCTGCCATAAGGGAAATCCACGCGTACGCGTCAAGCACGCACACGCGTGGATAGGAAAATCGGCGTAAATAGCATGTTGGACAGAAAGTTGTGCTGCCCCCACGCTGGAACTATGCTAGAGGCACAAGTTCATCCACACGTACGCGTCCCTGACGCGTGTGCATCCTTTTGCTTCCAAGGCCACCCACGCATACGCGTGGGTGACGCGTACGCGTCGCATGACGAATATAGTTATCACGCGCACGCGTGCCTTACGCGCGTCGTGTCGCGTCCCGCTTTTCATTCCCTTCTCCTTTCTTCCTTCATTCTTCTTATTGCATTTAATTACTTTTCTTTCTTCAATTTTTCTCTTTCATGCTTAGTTATTTATGGTTTCTTTTTTTTCATTCTTTTCTTTTTTTCTTCATGCATTTTTATGTTGGTGTTGGAGCTTTATTTGGGTCTTATATTATTATACTTGAGCTTGTGGATATCATCAAGAGTAATTTGACAATTAATATTAACTTTTTGGATTACATGCATGTTGGAATTCCTACCTTCCCTAACATATTTTACATGCATACCAAGTGTTTGTGAAAAGCCCGTATGGCATTGTGAATTCTTAATTATTCTATCCTTCTACTCTAATGCCTGTTTTTCACAAAACCCTTCCAATATTTTATTAATTAAATATGATTGTCAATACAAACGTTATTGTTAGTTTGTTACAAGTGATAATCCATTTTGGCTTTTAAAGCTTGATCTACACTACTCATGCCTTTGCCAGCATGCCAATAAACATCTTGCATTTAATGGCCTCAATTTATCATGCTATATTTCCATTGATGTCCTAATTGCATGGAGTCGCGACCATGTGTTAATGACATTCTTCTTTACCTTGGCATGATTATCACTCGTACCGCCCTCTTCCTTGCTCTATCCCTTTGAATTCATGCCCCTTTATCTTCTCCCTTTTCAGGATGGCCACCAGAAAGGGTACAGAGAGAGCCTCTAACAAACCACCAGCGAGGAGAGAAACAAAAAGCACAAGCATCTTCAACAAATGAGCTTCTCCTTCAGATACTTCAGAGGTTGGACCGGCTTGACCGGCAGGTGATGAGCGGATAATTTATACGCTTTTTGGCATTGTTTTTAGTATGTTTTTAGTAGGATCTAGTTACTTTTAGGGAGAGGTTCAGAGGAACGAAAGCATCTCTATTCGCTTATCTGAAATTCTCACCAATGATTTACATAAGTATTTCTATCCCTATTTTATTAATTATTTTCAAAAACCCCATTACTATTTTATATCCGCCTGACTGAGATTTACAAGGTGACCATAGCTTGCTTCATACCAACAATCTCCGTGGGATTCGACCCTTACTCACGTAAGGTATTACTTGGATTACCCAGTGCACTTGCTGGTTAGTTGTGCGAAGTTGTGAACCATGGTATTGACATCATATTTTTGGCGCCATTACCAGGGAAAGAAAGAGCGATGAATTTTACATAATTAAAGTGTAATCACAATTTCTGCGCACCAGCAGGCAAAGCAAATGGAGCACCGTAACAAGCGCCGATTTACATACCTCAAGGAGCTGATTGTTGGCAACCACCCACCTGAAGAAGAACCAGACACTTCAGACTCCACCTTACCTACCAGCACCGGGAGCCATGACGACCCCGACTGTGGAGATGCTGTTACCGACCCCCATTTGTTCCTGACTGATGGCACCGAGGACGGTGCCAAGCTTTAAGTGTGGGGAGGTCGGTCAGTACCTGACTTTCGGAGGTAATTATTTTTCTCAACACCAATAGGTTATTTTTCTTTTGTTAGGATAGGATAGATTGCATAGTAATAAGTGTTTGCATGTATGTTCTACTTGGTTGAAAAATAATAAGTTTCTTTTTAATACCCTATTTTTGAAAAAAAAAATTTCACTAATTCAAATTAAAATTTTGTGTTAAATTTATTTGAAGACTGTAAATTTGGAACATAAATTATAGCAAAGAACACACAACCTGTGAGATTTGAGCTTAATTATATGGTTACATTATTTAACCATAATATTTTATTCTTGTGTGTTTTCTTCTCTATGGCTGCAATCTTTGCTTTGTTTCATTTTATATGTCCACTATTTAATGTATTTACATGCTTGCATATGATTGAGGCCATTAATTGTTATTAGCTCACTTATCCCAAATAGCCTACCCCTTTCAATTACCTTTGTTAGCCAAAACTTCAAGCGTAGCGCTCCCTCTTGCTACCTTTTTCGTGCCTCCAAGCCAAGCAAAGCATGCACATCAAGACGCACCAAGCAAAGGCCAAGGAAGGAGCACTCAAAAAAGCGTAGTGCTCCCTTTCCTTCACTTTTTCGTGCCTTTCATGAAGAGCTAACCAAGCTCACCCACTCACCCAAGGAAGCAAGCATCATGTAGCGCTCAAAGAGTGAGCAGAACGCTCACTTAGTGAATGCTATGGACAAGGAGCTAGGCAAGGAGAATTGGCACCAAGGCTCACCAAACCAAGAGTGCGTTCACTATACCAAATGGAGCGCTCCCCTGGAAGGTTCCCACACACCAAACCAACTTGAACCAAAATCAAACCGGACCTATCCTTCTTCAAATCCATTTCTCATTCAAGGCCAACTTTGAAAAGCCCACTCTAAGCTTTGAAGACCAAAATAGAAAGTGTATAAATAGGATTAAGTTTGATTTGTAAGGGACCCTTTTAGCTCATTTTTTAGTTTTCACTTTTAATTTTCAATTGTCTTTGGATTTTGGGATTTGGGAATTTGGATCTGAGTTTAGCTTTCTGTTTTCATTTTCTTTCTTCTGCAACTTCTACTTTTCTATTTTTGGGTTGTGAATTGAGATTGAAGAGCTCCATTGATTCAAAATCTGAGAATCATCTTTTACTCTTCTTCTCAATTGATCTAAGGATTGGATTTTAATATTCTCCGCTGTTTTCAATTTCATTTTCTTTTGCAATTTCTCTTCTGCTTGATCAAGGGAGCAATTGGGATCTAGATCTGATTGCTAGTCTCATTGCTCTTCTTTGATCTTCAATTTCTCTTTTAGGATTTCATAATTGATTCAAGCTTTCTTGCTGTTTTGTTTCTTGAAGAATTTTTCCATTTCTGTTCTTGTTGTTGAGATCCAGATCTGAATTCTTGCATCTCATATCTCTCTGATTTACTTTAGTTTGCAATTTCTTGTTCAATTCCAAACCCTAGCACCCAAATCCCTTTACTCCTCAAGCAATTTACATTTCTCAGTAATTTAGATTCAGCACTTTACATTTCTTGTACTTTAAGTTTCTGCAATTTACTTTTCTTGCAATTTAAGTTTTAGCTCTTTTACTTTCTTGCACTTTAAGTTACTGTAATTTATCTCTTCTGCACTTTATTCTTCTGCACATTTATTTACTTGCAATTTAGCTTCTGTCAATCAAAATCACTCAATTCATCAAATATTCGCTTAACTAAATTCATCACCTAACTAAAATTGCTCAATCCATCAATCCCTGTGAGATCGACCTCACTCTTGTGAGTTATTACTACTTGATGCGACCCGGTACACTTGCCGGTGAGTTTTGTGTGGAAATATGATTTTCATCCGTCAAGTGTCCTTGACCGGGTTCCTTTTCCAAAGGTTGTGTGTAGTGAGATATATCCAAGTGGTTGGATTGGAGTGTCTCCCAGACCGAACAAGCTATTTGGATATGCTCTGAGCTCTTTATCTTGCAAACCGAGTTTGTCGAAGACGGATTTAAACAAGAGATCCGGAGCTTCCCTGGTCTATTAGTGTTCTGTGGAGATTAGCATTGGCCAATATGATAGTAATGACCATGGGATCATCATGCCCGGGATGATGCCTGTTGCATCTTCTCGGGTAAAGGTAATTGTGGGAAGGTCGGATGACCTCTCTCCTTCCCCGACATGATATACCTCTTTAAGGTGTCTTTCGTGAGATGATTTAGAGATCCCTCCTCCTGCGAATCCCCCATTTATCATATGAACATGTCTCTCAGGAGTGTGGGGTGGTCGTTCAGTCCGTTCGACCACTTCATCCCCTCTTCTTTTTCTTGGTTCCTTCGCTTTGTTGGCTAAGTACCGATCTAGTCGTCCTTCTCTTGCCAATTTCTCTATGGCATTCTTTAGGTCGAAGCACTCGTTAGTAAGATGTCCGTAAATTCGGTGGTATTCACAGTATTCTGTCCGACTTCCCCCTTCTCTTTTGTTTTTGATTGGTCGGGGTGGTGGGATCTTCTCAGTGTTGCATATTTCTCAGTAAACATCCGCAAAAGACACCCGAAGAGGGGTGTAATTGTGGTATTTTCCAGGCTTCTCACTGGGTTGATCTTCTTTTTTCTTGGACTCTTTATCCTTGTCCCGAGAGGGGTAGGACAATCCAAGTTTTCAGGTTTCTCCAAGTCGAGAATTCTCCTCCGTGTTAATATACTTTTCTGCCCGTTCTTGTACCTCTTTAAATATGTGGGGTGCTTTTTTGATATGGAGTGGTGATGCAGGCGGAAATTAGCCGATTAAGAAATTAATATGAGAAATACGTTGCGAGTATAGCTCTTAACCAGCAAAAATCCGCTTATCAATTTAGAAAAGAGTTGTCACAAAATTAATAACAAAATACTGGGAGTAGAAATCCCAGGTCATCTCCCAACGAGTTGACAAAAGAGTGTGGCTTATTAGTCAGAGGTTTTCCAAGAAATTTTTGAATTTGAGAAACAGAAAAATAAATAATTGTAAATTTAAGCAATGGAAATTAACGAGAGAGATTATATAATTCAAATAAAAGCCTTGACCGGGAGAAGATTAATTGGAAGTTCTATCCTTGTTGAATTTTCTCAAGTGTAATAATAAAAGGTTGTTGTTCTACTTGGTCATCCCTTACTTAATAAGGGAAAGTCAAGTAACTAACTAACCAACTCTATCACTCAAGTCCTAACCCTTTCCTAAGAAAGGATTAGAGTTAGAGACTAGAGAGTCAGCCAACAACTTCCAGTTAAGATTAACACTTGAGTATTCCAACTCAAGGTTCTCCTCTTAATCAACTCCCAATCAAGTTAGGATACTACTCCATTAACATGAATATAACTTTCACAGAATTAAAAAGGGAATAAAAGGAAGACATGATAAACAATAACTAAAAATTAATTAAAAGTAAATATGGTTCCTTGCATTAATAAATTCTAAAAATAATCCAATTGTAATTCTGAACAAAAATTAAGGATATGGAAGAGTAAGGGAAAAAGAAAGCAAACTAGAATAGCAACTTCAACGGAGGTAATGACTCTTCTCAATATCCAAAAGCCAAAAGCATAAAACTAGAAATCTAAGAATGTAAAAGAAAACCTAGAGGAAGAGAAATTTTTCTCTCAGATTCAAAAACTAAACTAAAACTATGCGTAATGAGAATGTGTGTTGAGTCTCTGCTGTCCCCTGGCTCTAGTCTGTGTTTCTGGGTCGAAAACTGGGTCCAAACTCGCCCCAAAATTGCCCCCAGCATTTTCTGTGATTTCTGCAAATCGCGCATGTCACGCGTATGCGCCAGTCATGCGTACGCGTCACTGGTCAATTTCGCGTGTCACGCGTAAGCGTCAGGCACGCGCACGCATCTGTGCACAAACTCGCTTTTGCGTGTAGGCGTCAGGTACACACACGCGTCGCAGTGAAAATCTCTAGATCACGCGCACGCGTGAGCCATGCGTGCACGTCGATGCTCGCTGGTTATCTCCTTAGTTTCTTGTGTTCCTTCCATTTTTGCAAGCTTCCTCTCCATCCTCTAAGCCATTCCTGCCCTGTAAGGCCTGAAAACACTGAACACATAGTTCACGGCATCGAATGGTATGAAAGGACATTAAAAATACACAATTTAAAGGCTTAGGAAGTAAGTTTTCAATCATAGATCAGAACTAGGAAGGGATTGTAAAATCATGCAAATAGTATGAATAAGTGTGTAGAGACTTAATAAAAGCCACTCAAATCAGCACAAGATAAACCATAAAATAGTGGTTTATCAAACTCCCTACACTTAAACATTAGCATGTCCTCATGCTAAGCTCAAGGAGATAAAATAAATGAATGGGGAAAGTAAGACTCATGAGATGCAACCTATATATGAATGCAACTATATGCTAAGATGATTCTGCATACTTGGTTAAAAGTAAACAAGTTCTTCAAGACAAACTTAAATCAGATATCACTAATTAAAATCATACAGTAAAGGAAAGTAGACTTGTAAGAAGACAGCTCATGAAAGTAGGAAACATAAAATCAAGCATTGAACCATCATTGATAGTGTATGTGCACTCTAATCACTCAGGTGTATGGGGTAATTCACTCTAGTCTTCTCTAGTCATACTTTCTAAACTTTGTTCTTCACCTAACCAATCAACAAGTATTTAATGTACCAATGTAAACATCATGAGGTCTTTTCAACGTTGTAATGGGACTAAGGTAAAGGTAAGGGTATATATATGGCTAAGTGAGCTATAAATTGAATCCTTGACTAACCTAAACTCTCACCTATACACACACTCTATATACTTCTAAAATCATGCCTAGCTGCCCAAAATTCCCACTTTTTCATTACATACTCATGCATCAACTCTTCTTTAATTGTATCACATATGCATTGATCTTTCATTAGCTTAACATTAGGGTAATTTTGTCCCCTTATTTATTTATTTATTTATTTAATTGAATATTTTTGGGTTTTTTTATATAAAAATATAAAAGTAAACATAACATATCAATGCACATGGATTTTTAATTTTTCTGGTCTCACATGAGTAGGTATCCAAATTCCTAATATTTTATCAAAGTAGAAACATAACACATTCCCTTATTAACCCATGTTCCCACAGTTTTCCTACACTTAGTTGATACACAATCTCTATCTTAAGCTAACCAAAGATTCAATTTGGGGTAATTAATTTGTTTTTCTGCTTAAGGCTAATGATGTGGTAAAATATAGAACAAGGGAGATAAAAAGGCTCAAAGTGGCTAACAAAGGTGATTGAATGGGTAGGCTATTTGGGATAAGTGAGCTAATAACAAATGATGGCCTCAATCATATGCATGCATATAAATACATTAAACATTGGACATATAGAGTAGAACAAAATATAGATTACAATTATAGAGAAGAAAACACACAAGAATAAAATTTTATGGTTAAATAGTGTAACCATGTAATTAAGCTCAAATCTCACAGGTTGTGTGTTCTTTTAGCTATAGTTCATGTTCCAAATTACAGTCTTGAAATAAGTTTAACACAACTTTTAATTTAAATTAGTGAAATATTATAAAATAGAGTCTTAAAAGAAAATTTATTACTTTAACCAAGCAAACATAAATGCAACCAATTATTATCATGAAATCTACTCTATTTAACAAAAGAAAAACTAAAATGTTGGTGTTAAGAGAGAGAGCTTACCTCCGGAAGTCAGGTACTGACCGACCTCCCTACACTTAAAGCTTGGCACCGTCCTCGGTGCCATCAGTCAGGAACAAAGGGAGGTTGGTAACAGCATCTCCATAGTCGGGGTCGTCATGGCTCCCGGTGCTGGTAGGTGAGGTGGAGTCTGGAGTGTCTGGTGCTTCTTCAGGTGGGTGGTTGCCAAAATCAGCTCCTTGAGGTATGTATATCGGCGCTTGTTACGGTGCTCTCTTTGCTTTGTCTGTCGGTCAAGCCGGTCCAACCTCTAAAGTATCTGTAGGAGCAACTGATTTGTTGAAGGTGCTTGTGATGTGGAAGGAGAAGGAATATCTCCGGCCAGGTCTATGGTCCGGCTGGTAGTGGCTGCTGAGGGTCTGATGTACTTCCCGTTGGGGACATACTGATCATCCCGCGGAAGTATGGTCTTGGTGTCTCCAGCTTTGTAGGGGACTCCGGCTGTCGAGACTAGATCTGAAACCAAGACAGGAAATGGTAGGTTGCCCGCAATCTGTACATGTCCCATGGCGTGCCAGAGGTGTGTAGGTAAGTTGAGAGGCTGGACTGTAAGGATACACCAGAGGAGAACAGCCATGTCTGCAGTGAAGGAGGACTCATGAGTGCTCGGAAAGACGTAGTGGGACATAATCTATGCCCACACTCGAGACTCCAAGGTAAGTGCTAAAGCCAATATGCCCTTAGGTCGGGATCGATGGTATCCATATATCCATCTGCTGCCAGGTTGTGCTATAACTCTGAGGATGGCGTCCGAGTCAAATTGGTATGTCTGGCGCTTGGAAGAGGCTTCTTGGTATGCGTCCAATCCTTCTGGGGCAGGGGGAGATCTAAAGCGTGCTGAATGGCCTCTTCAGAAATAGGGACTTGCTTCTGACAGACATAGACAGACTGCAGGGTTGGCATGTGAAAATTGGAGTAGAATTCAACTACCCATGAAAGTTTGACCTGCCGTGGCTGTGTCCGTAAGAATCTCTAGTGTCTTCTCTCAATGCGGGGCTCCACAAAATCAACAATGTGAGTAGGGAGGATGAGTAGGTACTCATTATTGTAGTTCCTTTCAGCCAAGATGGGGAACATCTGCTCACAGTAGCGATTAGTGAACCGCGCAGTGTTTCTGGCCAGAAAAGCTTTCTTAGTTTCATTGACATTGATGATCCTCTTGACTCGCTTTGTTGAGGGCTTTGCTGATGTTGAAGATGGCTCCACAGCTAGCGCTCTTTTTGTTCCTCTCCTTGCCGGTGGTTTGGGAGCAACTTTCTCTTTACCCTTCTTGGTGGCCATCTTGAAAAGGGAAAAGGAAAGTAACATGTAAAGCCAAGGGTTAAAGCAAGGAGGGGGACAGTACAGGTGATAATCAATGCCAAGGTAAAGAAGGATGTCGTTAACACATGGTTGCGACTACATGTGATCAGTTCATCAATGGAAATATAGCAAGTGCATATTATGGCAAGTAGATGCAAGATGTTTATTAGCATGCCGGCAAAGGCATGAGTAGCATAGATCAAGCATCAATAGCTAAAATATATTATCACTCGTAACAAACTAACAATCACGTTTGTATTGACAATTATATTCAATTAATAAAATATTGAAAGGGTTTTGTGAAAAACAGGCATTAGAGTAGAAGGATAGAATAATTAAAAATGCACAATGCCATACGGACTTTTTCACAAATACTTAGTATGCATGGTAAATATCTTATTGAAAGTATTAAATTTGAACATACAAGCAACCCAAAAATAATTAGTGATAATTGTCAAACAACTCCTTAATAATCCACAAGCAATTATGGAAGAAAACAATCATCTAATTAGATTTCTAACACCAAGTAAAATAATGCAAATAAATAAATAAATAAATAATAGGAAGAGAAGAAAGAAAATAGAAAGAAAGAACCTTGAAAAGAAGGTAATAAAGAGAGATAATGGAGAATGTGAGGTGAAGAAAATATGATGGAAGGGGGAAGAAGAAGAAAGGAGTAAAGAAAGAAGAAGGAGAAAAAGAATGGAAAATAAAGAAGAAAGAAGAAAGAAGAGAAAGAAAGAAGAAAGAAGAAAGAAATTAGGATTGGAAAAGAAAATATAAGAAAAGTGGCGGCGTAGGGATCTGGTGGTGTTGCGCGAGTGACGCGCACGCGTACTCCACGCATACGCGTGGGTCGCGCAAATGGGGAGGCGACGCGTAGGCGTCGGTCACGCGTACGCGTGACCGTGTTTGTGCTACTCGCGCGAAGGCAGCCTTGCGCACGCACAACTCTCTGTTCGTTTCGGGGTGTGTGCCAAAATGGCATACAACACGTGCGCTTCATTGACGCGTACGCCTGAGTATTCAGAATTTGAAAATGACGCGCACGCGTCAGGGACGCGTACACATGAGTGACTTAGTGCCTTGGGCATAGTTCCCGCACCAGGCCATTACAACTTTCGGCCTGACATCTTTTTATGTCAATTTTCCTAGGTCACGCGTGCGCGTCATTGACGCGTACGCATGAGGTCCCAAATATTCAAATGACGTGCACACGTGAGGGATGCGTGTGCGTGGTGATGCTTGTGCGATTGACACACTTTCTGCATTGCTCCCACGCAACTTTCTGCCACTTTCTCTTTTCTTTTTTTTATTTTTTTCTTTTTTTTTATGCAATATGCAGATGCAAATGTAGACTATATGCAGAAATCATGACAAGAACCACTAAATGAAACTAAGAAGAGAGAAAAGAACGATCATACCATGGTGAGTTGTCTCCCACCTAGCACTTTGCTTTAACGTCCTTAAGTTGGACGGTCCACAAGCTCAATCTGCTTCTGTTGGTGGATCATCCAATAGGAAGATCTCCAGCTCCTTGTTTTTCTTCATCTTCTCACCATGATATAGCTTTAAGTGATGTCCATTGACCTTGATGAATTTGGAGCTTGAAGGGTGACTCAGGTGAAAGACTCCGTATGGCTCTGCCTTCTCTACTCTGTAGGGACCTTCCCATCTGGATCTCAGCTTGCCTGGCATGAGTCTCAACCTGGAGTTGTAAAGGAGAACCAGATCTCTAGGTCTGAACTCTCTTCTCTTGATGTGCTTGTCATGCACAGCCTTCATCTTTTCTTTGTATAATCTGGAGTTGTCATAAGCTTCGAGTCGAAGGGTCTCCAGTTTTGCTAGTTGCAGCTTCCTTTCAGCGCCAGCTTTCTCAAATCCCATGTTGCACTCCCTCACAGCCTAGAAAGCCTTGTGCTCCACCTCCACTGGGAGGTGGCAAGCCTTTTTGTACACTAAGCGGAAGGGGCTCATCCCAATGGGTGTCTTGTACGCTGTCCGATATGCCCAAAGCGCATCTTGTAGCTTGGTACTCCAGTCCTTCCTATGAGGCTTGACTATCTTCTCCGGGATACGCTTTATCTCTCTGTTAGACACCTCTGCTTGTCCATTATTCTGGGGATGGTAAGCAGTAGCTACCTTGTGAATAACGCCATGCCTCTTTAGTAGAGCGGTCAATCTCCTTTTACAAAAATGGGTTCCTTGATCACTCATGATTTCTCGTGGTGATCCAAAGCGACAGATAATATGGTTTCTAACAAAAGAGACAACAGTGTTAGTATCATCAGTACGGGTAGGAATTGCTTCCACCCATTTAGAAATATAATCTACAGCTAACAATATATATAAGAAACCGCTAGAGTTTGGAAACGGACCCATGAAGTCAATGCCCCAAACATCAAAAATCTCACAGAACAACATAATTTGTTGGGGCTTCTCATCCCTCTTGGATATATTACCAAACCTCTGGCATGGGGAACAAGATTTACAGAAGGCAATAGCATCTTTAAAAAGAGTAGGCCACCAGAATCCACACTCTAAAATTTTTCTAGCCGTTCTTTGGGGGTCAAAATGTCCACCACTCTCAGAGGAGTGGCAGACCTCTAAAATAGACTGGAATTCTGATTGAGGCACACACCTTCTAATTATCTGGTCAGCACCATACCTCCATAAATATGGGTCATCCCATATATAATATTTGGACTCGCTTTTCAGCTTGTCCTTCAGATGCTTAGTAAAATTGGGAGGGAAGGTGTGACTAACTAGATAATTAGCTACAGGTGCATACCAAGGAACTACTTCAGATACTGCATGCAAGCTATCAAATGGAAAAGCATCATTGATAAGAGTGGATTCATCCTTAATGTGCTCAAGGCGACTCAAGTGGTCCGCCACTAAATACTGAGAGCCACTCATATCCTTAATTTCTAAATCAAATTCTTGTAGCAGCAGTATCCAACGTATTAGCCTTGGTTTGGACTCTTTTTTAGCTAATAAATATTTTAGAGCTGCATGGGCTGAGTACACTACCACCTTAGTACCAAGTAAATAGGCTCAGAATTTATCCAGAGCAAAAACAATAGCCAAAAGCTCTTTTTCAGTGGTAGTGTAATTAGATTGAGCAGCGTCTAAGGTCTTTGAAGCCTATGCAATAACAAAAGGATCCTTACCTGCGCACTGGGCTAGTGCCACTCCGATAGCATGGTTGGAGACATCACACATAATCTCAAAGGGCTGGCTCCAGTCAGGTCCTCTCACAATTAGAGCTTGAGTCAAGGCAATCTTCAGCTTATCAAACGCTTCTATACAATCCTCACTCAGCTCGAACTCAACATCCTTCTGCAGCAGTTTGGATAAAGGTAATGCTACCTTACTGAAGTCCTTGATGAATCTCCGGTAGGAACCTGCATGGCCAAGGAACGAATGGACTTCCCTCACAGAAGAGGGGTAAGGTAAACTAAAAATGACATCTACCTTTGTTGGATCTACAGAAATACCAGTATTAAAGACAACATGTCCTAGAACAACACCTTGTTTGACCATAAAATGACACTTTTCAAAATTCAAAACAAGGTTTGAACTAACACACTTGTCTAATACTCTAGATAAACTATCAAAGCAAAGGCTAAACAAATCACCATATACGCTAAAATCATCCATAAAAACTTCCATAAACTCTCAATAAGATCAGAGAAAAGACTCATCAGGCACCTTTGGAAAGTAGCTGGTGCATTGCATAAGCCAAAGGCATTCTCTTATAAGTATATGTCCCAAAGGGACATGTAAAAGTAGTCTTTTCTTGATCTTCAGGAGATATATGAATCTGAAAATAGCCTGTGTAACCATCTAAAAAGCAGTAATGCGATTTAACTGATAGGCGATCCAGCATTTGATCAATGAATGGCAGGGGGTAGTGATCCTTACGAGTGGTCTGGTTGAGGCGCCTGTAATCAATGCACACCGTCCAGGAATTCTGCACTCTAGTTGCTATGAGCTCTCCATACTCATTCTTCACGGTAGTGACTCCAGACTTCTTGGGCACCACTTGTACTGGGCTAACCCATTCACTATCTGAGATGGGGTAGATGATATCAGCTTCCAGCATTCTGATCACTTCCTTCTTGACAACCTCCAAGATGGTGGGATTCAGTCTTCTTTGGGGTTGACGGACAGGTCTTGCTCCCTCTTCTAAAAATATCCTGTGCTCACAAACTTGAGGGCTTATGCCTACTATATCCGCCAAGCTCCACCCAATTGCTTTCTTATGCTTTCTCAGCACAGTAAGCAACTGCTCCTCTTGTTGGGGTGTGAGTTCTTTTGCAATGATAACGGAGAGCTTCTGATTATCCTCAAGGTAAGCATACTTGAGGTGGGATAGAAGTGGCTTTAATTCTAATTTCTGCTCCTGACTGGGCGCTAGATCTTCTAGAACAAGTGATGATGGCAAAGTGTCCTCATTGTGCTCAGAGGGTTTCCCCACACTTGGACCTTGCTCCATGTGCATCTCTTCTACTGCTTCTTGGTGGACTGCTGCTATGGTCTCATCAATGATATTGCACCGGAAGATGAAATGGTCTTCCAGAGGGTGCTTCATAGCTTCATTCAGGTTGAAGCTTACTGCTCGGCTGTCTATCTCAAAAGAATAAGTTCCTGAGAATGCATCCAACTTGAACTTTGAGGTCTTCAGGAATGGTCTTCCGAGCAGGATGGATGACGGTCTTCCTGAGTCATTTTGGGGCATCTCCAAGATATAGAAGTCAATGGGAAATGTGAGCCCCTTAATGCTCACTAGCACGTCCTCAGCAATTCCAACCACTGTAATAATGATTTTATCTGCTAACACAAAACGAGCTGCCGACCTTTTTAAGGGAGAGAGCCTTAAAGCATCATATATAGACAATGGCATAATACTCACGCACGCTCCTAAGTCACACATGCATTCAGAAAATATTACACTCCCAATAGTACAGTTAACTAGGGGTGTAAGTTACCGAACCGGACCGAAATTTACCGCAAAATCAAACCGAAATTTACAACAACCGAATGGAAAACCGAAAAAACTGGTTTTTTTTTGTTTTTTTAATCAAACCGATCGGTTCGGTTCGATTTTCGGTTGGCTCAGTAAAAATCGAACCGAACCAAATCGAACCGAAATATTGGTTCAAAAACCTTATTTTTACACATTTGCCCTTTAACCTAATATGCAAACCTCTAACCTCCCAATCCCTACTCACTCAGCGCAGCCACAACACAAGTCACAACCTCCATCTTTCTTCTCTATGCCTGATTGCCTGAGACCCTAAGAGAATGAGAGCTTGAGAGAGCCAGAGAGCTGAGAGCGCCGACGTCAAGTCGACGTGAAGGATGTCGTCGATCTCCATCATGGGCGTTGCAGAGAGCTGTCTTCACGCCATCGTCTCGCCGTCGTCGATCTCTGTCTGAGCCGTTCTTCCCCGTCGCCGAACAGCAGTCCTCGTTGCCATCCAGCAGTCCTCGTCGCCGTCCAACAGTCTCCGTCGCCGAGCCTTCTCCTGCAACTCACAATGTTGTCTTCTGAGGTTGGTAACTCGATTTTTTCACAAATTGTTGGAAGTTATTACTTATTAGATGTTCTTGTTGGTGGGCTGATTGAAAGTTTGTTGTTGTTGCTGTTCGTTGAATTGAAGAAGCTCTTTGTATATATATATACTTCTTATCACAATTTTAATTATAAATCCACATGATTTAATTTTTAAAATTTTTACTTCTTTATATCATATCAATTAAGATTTCAATTCCGAATATTAACTCATATAACCAAAATAAAAAAATTTGGTGCTTACAAAGATATTTTACCTACTTTAGTCACTGCCTGGCCACTTGAATCCTAATTGAATTTTCTCTTTGATTAATCTTTAGGACTGGTTTTGTCTCCCTGATCTTTGGTTTTTTCAAAATTTATTGCAAGTTATTAGATATTTTCGAGTACCTTTTTCTGTCTATGAAGCTAAGGGATTTGGATACCTTTTTCTGTCTAAGTATCTTCGTAACTTAATTTTTGGTGTTCTTTTTTCTTTAAATTATGGATTTGGGATATTGTAGTTAACCACAAATTTTTAAACATTGTCATGTCCTTATATTTGCATTATGTCATGCAGTATCCCATACTTAATAAATCAAGTTTAGAGGTAAGAATGAACGTGAATAGTATTACTCCTTAGTCTTTTCTAGACCAAAAGACCAATAATTACTTTGATGCAGGTTTGATAACACTAACACAGAAAGATTAAATAAAGAGTACTTAATTTAGAAAATAAAGAGTACTTAATCTAGAGAGTAAATAAAGAGTTTAACCTTGTTAAAACCTTCTTCACACGTGATATTACTCAATTGTTTTAGTTATTCCACTTTGTTTTGAGTTATCAATCTAAACAGTACTTAATTTAGAACCAAGGTTCTTTCACAATGAAGCTTAGAAATAGGTACATGGCACATGGGTTTACATTTGATAGTACATTACAATTTCTTCATGCAATAATTTAGGTAAGTAGCACAAAGGCAATAATGCAGATTACTGCAGGAGGGTCCAATTATGAGATCAACATGGCTGCATAAGTGCATATATATGGCTGCATATAATTAATATGTTTCACAAGTTTGAATGCTGAATTTCTTGCTGGAAATAATATTTTCGGTGCTGTTGATGAGTTAAAATGCTAATTTTTCATTGTTATGTTTATATATATGCAGCCAACAAGCAATGAACAGCCCAATGAACCGATGCCTGAAGTTGGGGGTGAAAATGTTGAGTCTGTGGTACGTTCTTCAACAAACAGCGGTGTGCTTATCAAACCCCCGCCCCATCCAAGATCAAAGAAGAGGAAGGTTGATTCAACTAATGTGGGTGCAACTCCGGGAGCAACTCCTACAAATCCAGCTCCAAGCACTATAGAAACTGATGAAGAGGATGGCAAGGATGATCCCAATGAAGGTAACAGAAAACCTTCTAGACCTAGATCTTGGACTTGGGAACACTTTACAAAGGATCCTAAGTCTAAGCCATCATATCCTAGGGCTAAATGTGATTGGTGTGGTGCATCATATGCATGTGACTCTCATAGAAATGGTACAACTAATATGCGTTATCATTTGTTGAATCAATGTAAAAAATTTCCTAGGGACTCGGTGACCCTAGTTAAACAATCTTTACCTTCCAACAAAAAAAAAGAGGGTGAAGGGGTATTTACTGCCGTTACTTTTGATGATGAAATGTGTAGAAAAGCCCTTGCTAGGATGATAATTGTTGATGAGCTACCATTCAAGTTTATTGAGGGGGAGGGATCCAGATTCTATATGAGTATTGTGCAACCTATATTTTCACTTCCGGGAAGGATTACTGTTGCTAAGGATTGTTGGAATCTTTATATTAGTGAAAAGAATAGGTTGAAAACTGTGTTCAAACAACCAAATCAATCTGAATTATATGTGTCTCACTGCTCATTACATTGATCATGATTGGAAAATTGCAAAAGAGGATTATCAATTTTTGTCTTATTAAAAACTACAAGGGAGAAACAATTGGTAGAAAAATTGAGAGATGTCTTTTGGGGTGGGAGATTTCTAGAGTGTTCACAATTACTGTTGATAATGCTAGTTCTAATGATACTGCAATATCTTATCTAAGAACTAGAATGGAGGATTGGAATTTACATCCTTTGAAAGGAGAGCATTTGCATGTTAGGTGTTGTGCATATATTCTTAATCTTGTTGTTAATGATGAATTGAAAGAGATGTATGAATCTATTAGCAAGATAAAAAATGCTATTAGATATGTGCGTGCTTCCCCTAGTCGCATGAATAGGTTCAAAAATTTCATTAAGGAAGCTAGGATACAAGACAAGTATACTGTTCAACTCGATGTTCCCACTAGATGGAACTCTACATACACCATGCTTAAAAGTGGTTTGAAGTTTCAAAAGGCATCCAAGAGGCTAGGGGAGAGAAATACAGAATATGCTCTAATGCAAGGTGGGATTCCGAGGAATATTGATTGGGACAATGCAAAACACTTTATGGAATTCTTAAAAATTTTTTATGATGTTACAAAGAGTGTGTCTGGTAGTTTGCTTGTGACTTCTTCTCAATATTTTCATGAGTTTTGTAAGATCTTGTGAGTGTTCAAAGTTTCTTGTGGTAGTCGAGATCCATTACTTGGGAGTATGGCTGAGAGGATGAAGCTTAAGTATGACAAGTACTAGGGTAACATAAAAAATATCAATATAATGATTTTTATTGCGGTGGTTCTTGATCCTAGATACAAGTTGAAGTTTGTGAACTTTAGCTTTGAAAAACTATATGATAAGGATGATGCTGATTTTTTGGGTGCAAAAGTGAAAGAGACCTTCTCCAAGATGTTTGAATGCTATGTGAAATGCAAATAATGGGGGTAGATCTTTTACTTCAGCAACAATGGAAGGTGCATCAGATGTGGGAGTACCTGATGGCAACATGGCTGGTGATTTTTTCAAGGAGGTGCATTTTCATGAGATCATCAACAAGAATGAGGTGGATTTGTATTTGATGGATGGTTTAGAGAAGCCTCGTGATCAAAATACTTTTGACATATTGAATTGGTGGAAGGTAAATTCTAGCCAGTATCCTATCTTATCCCAAATAGCTAGAGATGTCTTAGCAATGCCGGTCTCGACTGTTGCTTCAGAATATGCTTTTAACACTGGTGGAAGAGTGCTTAACAACTATAGGAGTTCTTTAACTCCAAAGACAGTTGAGACATTGATATGCACACAAAATTGGCTTTGTGCTTCTCCAATGACAACTGATTTTGAGGAGCTTATTGAAGAGTTTGAGAAACTTGAATTAGGTATGCAAAAAAGAAATTTATAGTTCCTTTTATGGTTTAGGTTTATAATTTATAATCTATATTATGTTTATAATCTATAATGATTTTTTGTTTTATTTTTGTAGAAATTGCACCAACCAGAGAAGATGATGATGAGTCTGGTGTGGATTCAGATTAAGCCATGGTGGTTGTTTGGTTTTTATTTGTTATAAAGTGACTGTTTCGGTTTAAAGTGTGTTCATTTTTGTTGTTTTGCTAGACATTTTTAGTTGTCTTTGTTTTATGTTTAATTAAGTTGAATTTGTATTTAATTTGGATGTGATATACTCTTGTTATTCTAGTTTATTGAAGGTTTTAAACTTTATTTTATGATAATTTAAATTCTGATCATTAGGTGCAAAAAAACCGAAAAAACCGACTGAACCAAACCGCTGTTGGTTCGGTTCGGTTGACCAAACAGCAGCCAACCAAATGGTTGGTATTATTATAGGACCGATCAGGTCGGTTCAGTTGGTTTTCGGTCCAAAACCGAACCAAACCGAACCGATTACACCCCTACAGTTAACCATGCATGGTCTTGGATCACTACATTTTTCAGGTATATCCCCCATTAAAGGAGATATGAAACTACCTAAAGGAATAATTTCTAATTCATTAATCTTATCCTTATGCATGCACAAATCCTTTAGAAACTTCACATATTTAGGTACTTGCTGAATAACATCAAAAAGGGGAATAGTTACCTCAACCTTTTTGGAAATTTCTACCATTTTTGGGTCAAGTTCCATCTACTTTCTAGACTTCCTTGCAAGGTGCAAAAATGGGATAGGAATGGCGTCTCTGGTAGCTTTAGCTTCTTCTGGTGCGCCATTCCCTGGTTGAGTTGCTCTTTCTTCAATCATGTCTTGTACTTCATTTTCCTCTTCAACATCCTCCACTTGAACCATATCCTCAACTGGGGCGTGTTCTTGTGGGCTTGGCTCCTCCTGATTCCTCTCTTGCAGTGTGGTTTTGGACCTCAAAGTGATGGCATTGATGCCACCCTTGGAGTTGGGTAAGGGTTGAGAAGGAATTCCACTGGAGCTTGAAGGCTGGTTGTTGGTAGTATTCATAGATCCAATCTATGAGGCAAGAGCTTGTACAGTAGAGGTCAGGCCATTTAAGGTGGAGCTAAGTGTGTCCTCAATGGCCTTTTGTCTTTGCTCAATAGACTGAAGCAATTCGTCATTAGAAGATGAAGGGGGATAAGTAATCTGAGGGGTCTACTGTTCGTTATTCTGAGGTGCTTGGGACTGTCTTTAGTGAGGTACTCTGTAAGGCTGGTTCTGGTTCTGGTGATACCAGTTTTGCTGATTGTTATTATTATTCCACCTCTGATTCCCCTGGTTGTCTCTGCCTCCTATGTTATAGTTGTCCCTCCAGCCTTGGTTGGAGTTATCCCTCCACCCCTGGTTGGAGTTGTCTTGCCAACCCTGGTTATGGTTCCCACATTGGTTATAGTTGCCGCCTTGTTGATAGTATCCTTGGTTTGGGCGGTCATAGAAATTGTGAGTAGCTGCCAAGGTGTTGTCCTCTTGTTGGAGCTGCGGACATTCATCAGTATAATGACTATAACATGCACATATCCTGCACACTCTCTGAGGAACCAGTTGTTGACTATGTTGTAGTGAGGGAGGTTGAGATTGTTGTTGACTTAGATGTATCTGCTTCAGTAGGTTTGTCGTCTCACACAGACTCTGTGTGAGAGCAGTAGTCTCACTGCCAGAGGAAACCTCTGCAACAGCCTTGGGGTGGCTGTTCCTGTGCCTGTGATTCCGAGTGGACTCAGCTAATTCGCTGATCAGTTGCCATGCTTCATCTGCGGTCTTGTACTTTTTTAGAGAACCATTACTTGCACCATCCAATGTAGTCTTATCCCGAGGCTTCATGCCTTGTGTGAAGTAGCTGATCAACACCAACCTGTCAATCATGTGGTGGGGGCACACATCTAGAAGATTCTTGAAGCGCTCCCAATACTTATAAAGAGTTTCTGACTCGCCTTGGATAATGCAGGAGATCTCCTTCCTCAGTCTGTCTGTAACTTCAGTCGGAAAGTATTTTTCCAAGAATTCTCTCCTGAGCGTATCCCAGTTGGTAACAACCGCTTCAGGTTGAGTGTAGTACCATTCCCTCGCCTTTCCCTCAAGAGAAAATGGGAAGGCAGTTAGCAGAATAGAGTTTTCATCTGCACTATGACGCCTAATAGTAGAACAGGCTGTCTAAAAATCCCTGAGGTGCTTTACAGGCTCCTGAGCATGTAAGCCATGAAACTTGGGCATTAAGTTGATTAGCGCAGTCTTCAGTTCAAAATCTGCAGCCATATTTGGGTGACGCGCTTGATACAGTTGCAGTGTAAAGTCTGGGGCTCCAGCTTCCTAGAGAGTAATTCTCCAGGGATCTGCCATGTTACCTGTACGTAAATCAACCGAGTCAGTAGAAAAGGAGCTTGTTTCTTCCTTAGAAGGCACTTCAGATTTGCCTTCAGATAAGACTGGTGAATTGGTAGTAACCACTTCACCACCCTCAGAGGCTAGCCTACGCCGAGCTCGCCTACTATGTGAAATAATTCTTTCAATTTCAGGATCAAATGCGGCTAAGCTCGGATAAGGCAGTGAACGCGTCATTCAATGAAAGAAACATACTGCTCATGGTAATAAAATAAAATAAAATACAAATAAATAAATTCCAACCAATAAATTAGCACACTGTTGCAACTCCCCGACAACGGCGCCAAAAATTGATGCGGGCGAAAATTAGCCGATTAAGAAATTAATATGAGAAATATGTTGCGAGTACAGCTCTTAACCAGCAAAAATCTGCTTATCAATATAGAAAAGAGTTGTCACAAAATTAAGAACAAAATACTGGGAGTAGAAATCCCAGGTCGTCTCCCAACGAGTTGACAAAAGAGTGCGGCTTATTGGTCAGAGGTTTTCCAAGAAAATTTTTGAGTTTGAGAAACAGAAAAATAAATAATTGTAAATTTAAGCAATGGAAATTAACGAGAGAGATTATATAATTCAAATAAAAGCCTTGACCAGGAGAAGATTAGTTGGAAGTTCTATCCTTGTTGAATTTTTCCAAGTGTAATAATAAATGGTTGTTGTTCTACTTGGTCATCCCTTACTTAATAAGGGAAAGTCAAGTAACTAACTAACCAACTCTATCACTCAAGTCCTAACCCTTTTCTAAGAAAGGATTAGAGTCAGAGACTAGAGAGTCAGCCAACAACTTCCAATTAAGATTAACACTTGAGTATTCCAACTCAAGGTTCTCCTCTTAATCAACTCCCAATCAAGTTAGGATACTACTCCATTAACATGAATATAACTTTCACAGAATTAAAAAGGGAATAAAAGGAAGACATGATAAATAATAACTAAAAATTAATTAAAAGTAAATATGGTTCCTTGCATTAATAAATTCTAAAAATAATCCAATTGTAATTCTGAACAAAAATTAAGGATATGGAAGAGTAAGGGAAAAAGAAAGCAAACTAGAATAGCAACTTCAACGGAGGTAATGACTCTTTTCAATATCCAAAAGCCAAAAGCATAAAACTAGAAATCTAAGAATGTAAAAGAAAACCTAGAGGAAGAGAATTTTTTCTCTTAGATTCAAAAACTAAACTAAAACTATGCATAATGAGAATGTGTGTTGAGTCTCTGCTGTCCCCTGGCTCTAGTCTGTGTTTTTGGGCTGGAAACTAGGTCCAAACTCGGCCCAAAATGGCCCCCAGTATTTTCTGTGATTTTTGCAGATCGCGCATGTCACGCGTACGCGTCACTGGTCAACTTCGCGTGTCACGCGTACGTGTAAGGCACGCACACGCGTCTCTGCACAAACTCGCTTTCGCGCGTACGCGTCAGGTACGCGCACACGTCGCAGTGAAAATCTCCAGATCACGCGCACGCGTGAGCCATGCGTGCGCGTCGATGCTCGCTGGTTATCTCCTTAGTTTCTTGTGTTCCTTCCATTTTTGCAAGCTTTCTCTTCATCCTCTAAGCCATTTCTGCCTTGTAAGGCCTGAAAATACTGAACACGCAGATCACGACATCGAATGGTATGAAAGGACATTAAAAATACACAATTTAAAGGCTTAGGAAGCAAGTTTTCAATCATAGATCAGAACTAGGAAGGGATTGTAAAATCATGCAAATAGTATGAATAAGTGTGTAGAGACTTGATAAAAGCCACTCAAATCAGCACAAGATAAACCATAAAATAGTGGTTAATCAAGTGGCTAAAGGGTCCCTCTCGCAGTCCATTGATGAAACCCATGATGGCTACTTCTCTTGGCAGACTTTGTATGTCCAGGAATGCTTTGTTGAATCTTTCTATGTAGTTGCGAAAACTTTCCCGATCTCCTTGCTTGATCCCTAATAGGCTCGGGGCGTGTTTGGCTTTGTCCTTATGGATGGAGAATTTGGCAAAGAATTTTTTGGCTAAGTCGTCAAAACTTGTGATGGATCTAGGAGACAGACTGTCGAACCACTTTATTGATGTCTTTGTTAGGGTAGTCGGGAAAGCTTTGCATCGAATGGCGTCCGAGGCGTCAGTGACATAAATTCTGCTTCTGAAATTGCTGAGATGATGGCTTGGATCCGAGGTACCGTTGATAAACCCCTTTGTAGGGTTTATCTTGGGTTGAATTTAGAGCATTTTGATAACTTTTCCTCACATTTATTCAATGAAATAGCATAATTTTTGTGATTGTCTCTGTACCTGTGCTTAGATGTGAAAATATACTTTTTAGACCTTTAATTTGATAATTTTGATTCACTTTTGATTTTCACTAGATGCCTTGATGTGTTTGCTAGTGATTTCAGGTTGAAAAGGGCTAGGAAGGGAATCAAAGGAGTGAAAGGAAAGCATACAAAGTGGAGAAATCATGAAAAATCAAAGATTTGGAAAAGCCCATGGGCGCGCGTGTGTACTATGCGCCGACGCGCATATCGCGAAATTCTCCAGGGACGCGCACACGCACTATGCGTATATGCGCCGAAGGCCGCACGTGATTCCTTTAGTCAAACACGTGCCTGGAAATTTTGGAGGGTTTCTGGCCCCATTTGGAGCTGAGTTTTTGGCGGGAAAAGGCTAAAAAGACCAAGGAATGAAGGGGAAGGCATGTAGACAAACACACACACACACATGAGGCTAGTTTAGTTTTAGTTTTAGAGAGAGAAGCTCTCCCTTCTCTCTAGGATTAGGATTAGGATTAGGATTAGTTCTTAGATCTAAGTTTTAATTCATGCTCTCTTCTACTTCTTCTTCTTAATTCTTTGTTGTTACATTCATCAGTCTTCTATTGTTTGTTATAATTTCTTTCACCTTGTTTGTAGATCTACTTTTGTTCATTTTATTTTCTTTCAATTCAATTTGAGGTAATTCATGATAATTGTGTTTCTTTTGATTGTTGTTGTTAACTCCTTGTAATAATTGTTGTTAGATTTCATTCTAGTTGTCAATTTACTATGCTTTTCTTTTATGCCTTCCAAGTGTTTGATAAAATGCTTGGTTGGATTTTAGTATAGATTTTGTTCCTCTTGGTCTAGGTAGAGTAATTAGTGATGCTTGAGTTATCTAATTCCTTTGTTGATAGATAATTAGAAGTTGCTAATTGATTTGGATACCACTAAAGCTAGTCTTTCCCTTGGGAGTTGGCTAGGACTTGTGGAATCAAGTTGATTCATCCACTTGACTTTCCTCCATGATTAGAGGTTAACTAAGTGGTAGCAACGGACAATTTGTGGTTACAATTGAGGAGGATAATAAGGATAGGACTTCCAATTCTCACAATCTTGCCAAGAGCTTTCATAGTCATTAGTTTACTTTTATTTCCATTTATATTTCTTGTCTAAAATCTCAAAAACCCCAAACATACTTCATAACCAATAACAAGACACTTCATTGCAATTCCTAGGGAGAACAACCCGAGATTCTAATACTTCAGTTTATAAATTTAGGAGTTTCTTTTAGTGAGAAACAATCTTTTGTATGAAAGGATTATTGTTTGGTTTAGAAACTATACTTGCAACGAGAATCCTATTGTGAATTCTAAACCATCAAGAAACTTGTTCATCAAAATGGCGCCGTTGCCGGGGAAAATGCAATGGTGTTTTATTGGTTATTATACATATGTGAATAGTGTGAATGGGTTTATCTTTTGATTGTTACTAGTTTTTGTTAGTTTTATTTTGCTTTTCTCTTATGAATTCCCACCCTCTTGGCTATGAGTTTGGTTCTCACTATGTTGTAGGAAATGTGGACTTTAATGATAACATGTACCAAGGATGGGACACCCCAAGATGGGAGGAGCCTCAAGGAATTGATCACTCCTATTGGCAACAACCTCTGGATGCTTGTATGTATAATTCACATCCTAGTGCAAGCCAAGTTAATGGCTATGGTGACTCTTTTTGTGATAATCAAGTACCACCACCATACGCTTGTGAACCTTATCCTCAACATGAGTATCAACCATGCTCACAAGCCCATTTTTGCCAAGCACCCTCATATGATCCACATCCATTATATGACCAATCAACCATACCGTATTCTTATGACCATTATGAGCAAGAACCTTTGGAACCACCTCAATGCACACCATCTCCATATCCTTACCAAGAAGAACCACCTTCTCATTATGAACCCTTTCTCCCAAATAATAAACCTTCCTATCCACCCCAAGCCCCAATAGATGATTCTCTTACTTTGCTACTTCAAGACCAAGCGGATATACAAAGGAACACCCTAGAGTTTTTGACTAATTTGACTAAGGTAGTGCATACTTTAGCATACCAATGTTTGAATACTCAAGGTATCTCTGTGGCCACATGTGAAAAATAAAAAAGGAGCAAAGCATGAAAGAGGGATTGGAAAATCCGGTGGAGAAGAAGGAAGAGTCAAGCTTTGTATTGGAGCAATTGGAGGAACCTAGGGTCATTGAAGAAAAGGAAGAAGTGGTTCAAGATCTAGGAGATTCGGAACCATCATGGGAATCTCAACAACCTCCGGAGCATATAAAGATTAAAGAATATGAGAAGGTCAATCAAGAGATGGACTCAATCATCAATGATTTCCTATCAATAATTGAATCCTCTCCCATGGGACGTGAAATTGAAGCTATTGAAGACAACTCAACACCAAATAATGTTGGTAATCTCATTGAAGATTCTTCCATCAAAAGTATGGAAGTAGATTTCATACAACCTCTCAAGTTTGATTCGATTGATGATGAGGAGGAATTGGAAGAAGTCAGCAAGCATGAAGAAGATGAATGAAGTTGTCAAGAGGTGGAAATCCCCAAAGAAGAGCATAAGGAAGTCGACCTTGCACTGTCCAAGTATGGGGAGGTTTCCCTCCCTAAGCTACTATCCAACACACCATTCAAGTGGGTAAAATCCTTACCCTTAAGCTTCACTTTCTCACTTGAATATGGCTTGATTGAAATGGATGGACAACTTAGAGCTCTTTGTAGAACTAAGAGTAAAAAGGAGTTATGTAGCGGCTGGAAGTTTGGAATTAGGCTCATTGAGGTCAAAGCTTTAAAGTATAGGGACCATGATTGGATGAATGCTGCTTTACATAGGTCTATGAAGACGACTTGGTATGCTAAAGAGAATTCTATTTGTCAACCACCCGAATGGAGAATTCATGGAGATCAACTCGAAGACGGGTGCGAAAATAAGATATGGGATCCCAGATCGAAGCATGAAGACCAACTATGGGAGCTCATATCTTGGGTGGAACTTCATCCAAACTCGGTGAAGATGGTTGGAACTTCTGTCAACCATTTGAGGAGCAAAGATCCTTGGAGATTCAAGGATGAGTACAAGCATAAACCACCATGACAAGATCCTCCCAAATGTCCAACTTAAGGGCTTAAACTAAAAGTGCTAGGTGGGAGACACCCCACCATGGTAAACTCTTTCCACCCTCTTGCAATTTTTGATTAATAAGTGAATTGAGTTACCATTGTAGGTAGTTTTCTTTCCATATACTTGGTTCAATAAATTGGTTATAGGTAGCTTGTGGGGCAAGTAACCCTTGCTTATATTTGAAAATTCCCAAAAAGCCAAAAGATTCTTTGTTATTTTGTATTTTTGGAGTTAATTTTGAGCTGTAGGTAGTGTTAGAAGGATTTTGAGCTGTTTTTTCCTTTTCTGAAAAAAAAAAGGGTCAAGGACGCGTGCGCGTCCATACGCATATGCAGGCCCATACTCTTTCCAGAGAGTTGGGCCACTCTCGCACCAGCACTAGGCCAATGGCACAACCACGTGTACGCGTGCGCGCACTGCGCACATACGTGTCGATATCCACATTTTGCAAATGCACGCACCAGCGCACATGCCGCGTGCGCGCCGATTCGCTTAAACAGTTTCCAGGCCTAGGACCTAAGACTTGTGCCAGCTTTGGGCTGGCATTAAGCTTTTAGCGCAACCCACCTCGCGCGGACGCGCACTGTACACGTCCGCTCCCATGCCTACATACCCCCAACTGTGCGAAAGTGCACGGTACGCTTTCGCGCCACTCACTCATTTTCCCACCCACGCCAACGCGCACAAGACGCTGCCGCGTCCATCCCTATATCCTTCCATACGCGCGGACGCGCATGGTGCGCGCCCGTGTGGATTCAAATTCATTAAACCCTTCCTGCGCGATGAACCAGCGCTTTCGCACCGCCGGCGAACCCCAGCCGCGACCCCCACGTCGGTGCCGCCCATCTCTCATTCCTCCATTTCCATTCTTGCTTCTGCTCTACCCCCAGGTTCACTTCGCCCCTGCTCTATTTCCTCTTTGTCTCCTCCCATCACCACTACCCGCCGCTGTGAGTTCGCTGCCGCCACCACTCCTGAGCAGCGCTTCATTACCCATTCCCTTTCCTTTTCCATTTCTGCTCTGCACCTCTGCTCTCAGGTTCCATAGCCTAAACCGCTACTCTGTTTTCTTTATGGCCTTTTATTAATTTTGTTCATTAGTTTTAGTTAGTTAGTTGAATAATTTGTATGTTAGGTTAGATAGAAATAATTGCGGTTAGGTAGTTTGGTTGTGGTTAGAAGATTCTAGGCCTGATAATTGCTCCGTTTGTGTTTATTTGTTTGAATGTTGCATGATAAATGATACGTGGTATGCTCTATTTTATATGCTATGTTCACTGCTGTCTTGCGCGCTTAATGCTGCCAAACCATGTGAATTCCCTAATTATGTTACATGTTTGATATGCTGAATTCACATGACTTTTTTTTTGCTGCTGTTTGTTATCCAGGAACATCCGATTTACTGCCGGAGTGCTGCCCAATTATTTTTGGAAATTGTTTTTGGTTTTAAACATGTTACCTATAATTGAACTTCTTGCTTTTGAAATTGAGTATTCATCTGATTACACGAAGCTCAATTCTTAGGTAACTTTGGGCTGATTATTCCATGTTTATGATGTTGCCCACGATTTGCTTTGAACCCTCACATGTTTTCACTTTTCAAGTTAATCAAATGAATTTGAATTGCGTTTCACTCATTATTTGATTTAATTTGTAATTTTGTTAAATATGGTTCATGCATGTGCAACAATTGGTTATTTTAACTTGTGTAACTCTTTTTCACTCGAATTAGTTTCTATCTTGGTTTATGTTACACAAAATGCATTTCAACTTGTGCAACACCAATTATTGCATTTTTCATGCCGCGACATTGATTGATGACTCGTTTTCAATTAATTGCTTCTTTTGCAATTTCATATTTCATCATCAATTACTGCACCTTCTTCATGATTGTGAGCATGCTTGTTTTCTTTGCTTTGTGGACTTCTCTTCATTGAGACAATGACCATCATACCCCTAACCTTTGAACTAGATTTTCTAACTTCTAACTTGTTTGGCCTTACTAACCTTCTTTTTGTCTTAAGCTAACCCATTGACCATTTTTTTGGGTATGATGCTCTTTGAACCTAATAAACAAGCATGATGTGGTTAATGTTGGATTTCTTGGTTTGTGATTTTATCTTCTTCTTTGGCTTGTGGTTACTTGCATTCCAAGTTTTCATTCTTTTAACTCGCTTCATGGATGTATAATTCCATGCTTGCTATACCTCTACTTGGCTAAGTGCTTATATGTCATATTTGCTTTCAGGATGGATGATAAAGGAAAAGGAAAGGCTACTACCTCAAGAAAGAGGAAGAAATCTCAGGCCTCCGCCATGTCCCCTTATGCCAACTATGCCAAGAATCCACTTAGTGAAGTGGATAAACAGAATCTGCTGCTACCGCCTACTGACACATACATGTTTCCCAACCTTTACTGTGAGCTTCGTTTTCCCACCTATCGGAAAAAAAAGCTAAACATTGAAAAGAAACTAGCTCTTCCCGATGACCTGAGGCACTCCATTAATACCCGTATTCAGGAATTGGGCTTAGGGTTTGTTGACAGAGATGTGGGGAGGATAAACGTTTCTTGGGTCAAGGAGTTTTATTGCAATCTCTTTTGCACTACTCTTGAGTCAGTCCACCTACGGAGTGGACAGGTTTTAGTGACTGAGGCTGCCATTGAGGGTGTTTTGCATTGTCCACCCCGAACCGGTGACACATGTGCTTACCAGCAGGCTAAGACAGCAATAAATGCTTTGACCTTTGATTATGAAGAGCTGAAGTGCGTTATTGCCACACCGGACGCCCCTTGGGTGATGGATTCTAACAACACAAGGCCCAAGGAGACGTTATTTGCTTATCTGTCTAGAGAGACTCAGACTTGGCAGCAGATATTCGCCCACTATATCCTGCCCACTACACACTTTTCTGAGATTCCGATGGATATGCTTCTTCTGATTGGCTGTGTCATGGAGGGGAAGGAGGTATATTTCCCCCGACTGATCAGGAGAGGCATGTGGCGAGCACACATCCGTGGCCTTTTGCCATTTCCCACCATGGTCACTAGGATGGTTGAGCTGGCTGGTGCCCCATGGAGGGATGATGACATGATACCACCACCCCCAGACGAGGACGACAAGGAGGTTACTATCCCGTCGGGTGCGTGGGTGCACGAGAAGCCCCCATCCAGACGCCGCTCTTGGGCTAGAGCAGCAGTAGAGGCAGCCAAACCTTCATCTTTCACAGCAGCAGCAGGACCATCTTCTTCCACAGCACCAGCAGCAGTACCTTTACCACCACCGGCACCTGAGCCGATATACCTGCTAGTACAGCGCCTGTTTCGCTTTATAAAGTGCAGCGAGCGCCGTATCATGCGCCGTCTCGATCACATAGACCAGGTGTTTGTATCACAGGGTATTGAGCTACCCTCTCTCCCCGACTCTCCCCCTTCTGAAGAGGCCGAGCATGAGGCAGAGCACGAGGAGGAGCATGTTGAGGAGCTGATTCGGAAGGAGGCACATCCGGAGACACAGGCTACCCAGGAGACTCCGTAGCATGCCGAGGAGCCAGTGCCCCAGTCTGAGATCCAGCAGGAGGTAGATGCGACCGTTAACCCTCACCATGAGCCTGATCAGTAGCATCGAGGACGATCCTCCATCTTAAGTGTGGGGAGGTCACCGCCGCCGCCATCGGTGGATGCGGTGAACACTTTTCGGACATTATCACTTAGTTTATCTTAGTTTACTTCATTTTGCACTATTTTAGGATTATTGTATATATTTGCTAGCATGGATACTTCTATTTTGGTTGTTGCGCACTTTTATTGTATATATTGCATTTTAGCCTTGTGGTTGTGATTTGGAAAATGTCTTGAATTGTTGAAAACTTAGTTAAACTCTTTTTGGCATAAAAGAAATTGTTTTGATTAGAAAAGAGGGTAAACTAAGGAATTTTAAAATGTCTCAATCACAACATCGTATTTAGGATAGGCTTAGTCAAAATGATAGAATTTCCAAAAGAATTTATCTAGAGGGCACCACCCCAATTGATTGGAAAATTTTTCTTGTGGAACTTGCATGAATTCATACTTTTGTGGATCATGTTTTGAGCTAAGAACACAAGATTGTGAGTTTGAGCCTAATGGTGTGGTTACATCTTATAACCACTTATTCTCCTTCTTGTGTGCATTATTCTCTTTCTATGATTGTGATCCTTGATTTGTTTAATTCTATATTTCCAATTATTCCTTGTATTCATGCATTTATATGATTGAGACCATTATGTTATTAGCTCACTTACCCAAATAGCCTACCTCTTACTCTCCATTGTTAACCAATTTTGAGCCTATGCTTAACCCAATTGTTCTTCATTTTAGCACATTACAAGCCTAAAGTGGAAAACAATAAAGTCCCTTATTTGGATCTTTGATTAGCTTAGGCTAGTGAGAGTGTTTTATATTCAAGTTTGGGGAGATTGGGGAACATTGGTTGGAATAAAAGAGTGTTTTGTATTTATATTTAGGAATTGGATGCATACTCATGTATTGATTGAATATATAAACCTTATGCATTGATGCTCTTGTATGTAGCTTAAAAAAGGGAAAGGAAAAGATAAAAATCAAAATAAAAATAAATACAAAAAGAAAAAAATATAATAGAAAAAGAAAGCAATAAAAAGGGGACAAAATGCTCCCAAAGTAGAGTTCAAAAAAGATCAATGCATATGTGTTATAATCAAAAAGAAAAATGCATGAGTATGTAAAAAGTGAGAAGGATGGGTAGTTAAGTTAGTACTTGATTGTATAGGTCATTATATAGGTTAAGTGGGAAGGTCTAGACTAATCAAAGATTCAAATTCTAGTCCACTTACCCATATATGATCCTACCTCGCCCCTAACCCCATTACAACCCTTGAGAAAGACCTCATGATATTTGTATGCATACATTGAATGGTTGTTGATTGTTAGATGAAGAACAAATTTTGGAAAGCATGATTAGGGGAGAATTGAGTGAATCAACCCCTAAACACTTGAGTGAATAGAGCGGATACACATCCGGTGAGGGTTCGATTGCTCAATTACATGTGTTCACCATTATCATCTATATTCATGTAAGTTTGTAAATCCTTTTGATAATCCAATACAATTGTGGGTTAAATTTGGCACCTATTGTTTGAGCCCTTTGTGCTTACATGTATTCTCTTGGAATTTGAATTGTTTCGACCAAGCACATGCATTCATATAGTCATTTGCATTTAGATAGTTTAGTTGCATTGAATAAATGTCATACCCTTTGCTTCATCCTTGGTTAAGCATGAGGACATGCTTGGTTTAAGTGTGGGGAGGTTGATAAACCCCCTTTGTAGGGTTTATCTTGGGTTGAATTTAGAGCATTTTAATAACCTTTCCTCACATTTATTCAATGAAATAGCATAATTTTTGTGATTGTCTCCATACCTGTGCTTAGATGTGAAAATATGCTTTTTAGACCTTTAATTTGATAATTTTGATTCACCTTTGATTTTCACTAGATGCCTTGATGTGTTTGCTAGTGATTTCAGGTTGAAAGGGGCTAGGAAGGGAATCAAAAGAGTGAAAGGAAAGCATACAAAGTGGAGAAATCATGAAAAGCCAAAGATTTAGAAAAGTCCATGGGCGCGCGCACGCACTATGCGCCTACGCGCAGATCGCGAAATTCTCCAAGGACACGCACGCGCACTGTGCGCGTACGCGTTGAAGGCCGCACGTGATTCCTTTAGTCAAATTCGTGCCTTGCATTTTTGGAGGGTTTCTGGCCCCATTTGGAGCTGAGTTTTGGCGGGAAAAAGCTAAAAAGACCAAGGAATGAAGGGGAAGGCATGTAGACATACACACACACACACATGAGGCTAGTTTAGTTTTAGTTTTAGAGAGAGAAACTCTCCCTTCTCTCTTT
>NC_029787.2:84989972-84996714 GCF_000816755.2 Arachis ipaensis
TTAGTTCTTAGATCTAGGTTTTAATTCATGCTCTCTTCTACTTTCTTCTTCTTATTCTTTGTTGTTACATTCATCATTCTTCTATTGTTTGTTATAATTTCTTTCACCTTGTTTGTAGATCTACTTTTGTTCATTCTATTTTCTTTCAATTCAATTTGAGGTAATTCATGATAATTGTATTTCTTTTGATTATTATTGTTAACTCCTTGTAATAATTGTTGTTAGATTTCATTCTAGTTGTCAATTTACTATGCTTTTCTTTTGTACCTTCCAAGTGTTTGATGAAATGTTTGGTTAGATTTTAGTATAGATTTTGTTTCTCTTGGCCTAGGTAGAGTAATTAGTGACGCTTGAGTTATCTAATTCCTTTGTTGATAGATAATTAGAAGTTGCTAATTGATTTGGATACCACTAAAGCTAGTCTTTCCCTTGGGAGTTGGCTAGGACTTGTAGAATCAAGTTGATTCATCCACTTGACTTTCCTCCATGATTATAGGTTAACTAAGTGGTAGCAACGGACAATTTGTGGTCACAATTGAGGAGGATAATAAGGATAGGACTTCCAATTATCACAATCTTGCCAAAAGCTTTCATAGTCATTAGTTTACTTTTATTGCCATTTATATTTCTTGTCTAAAATCTCAAAAACCCCAAACATACTTCATAGCCAATAACAAGATACTTCATTGCGATTCCTAGGGAGAACGACCCGAGGTTCCAATATTTCGGTTTATAAATTTAGGGGTTTGTTTTAGTGACAAACAATCTTTTTTATGAAAGGATTATTGTTTGGTTTAGAAACTATACTTGCAACGAGAATCCTATTGTGAATTCTAAACCGTCAAGAAACCCGTTCATCAATCATCGTATGGGGTCATGTCGGGAGCTTTAAAATCCTTTGGAACTTTGGCTTTCATGATCTCTCTGGTGGAGGGATCTTGGTCCTTGTGAGAATTGTTGTCATGACTGGACTGAACGGTTTTAGTCTTGAGATCAACCTCGAGCTTTAGGAGCTTGCCTTCTAGCTCTCGACGTCGCCTAGTTTCTCTCCGGAGGTCCCTCTCGGCTTCTCGTTGATGCTCGGCCTCTTTTTTGAGCTATTTGAGGCGATCCTATTGAGCTTGTAGGGCATCCAGGATTTCAGTGTTTGGAGATTGCTTGTCTCCCTTGGTTTGAGGCACATCCTTTGATGTGGCATCCGTATTTTTAAGCGGGGTTCTTTCTTCCAAACTGGAGTTGTGAAAGTTGTCAAGGTTGTCCGCCATGATGATGGGATGACTTCCAGGTTCCCCGGCAATGGCGCCAATGTTCCGAGGGTTACCTGAAACTTAAGATCGATCTCGGATGAGACCTGCTGTGGTGGCCGGAGCTGCCGTGTCCGACTTGTTGACTTTGGTGGTGCTGCTAATCCTTGATCACCGGAGGGTGGTGGTACCTACAAGAGACAACGATGCTTAAGTTAGCATGGGCTTTGAGCAGGTATTTTATGTAGAATCAGAGTATAAGTTATACCTGGGTGCTCCAGTGTATTTATAATGGTGTGGGCTGACCTTTCTAGATAAGATAAGTTAGTTATCTTATCTTATCTTTGAGTGAAGTCATCTTATCTTTTAGGCCAACCCTCTTTCGGAGTGGGCTGTGTCCCTCTATTTGGGCCTACTTGGGCCTTTATAGTGATTTGTTCGAGCTCTTTAAGGAGAGATCGGGTGCGATCCAACCTAAAAAGGTCGGTCACTTTTGTCTTCAGTCAACCTGGGCTGCGTAACTCGACCCAGGGTATGAACAGGACCTCAAGGATCACTTTCTTCTCTGCCACTACTTCATAGAAGTGGTCTTGGTAGTATTGGAAATAAAAAAAGCTTGGGTGCCATGAATGGTATTGGAAAGAAAAAAAGCTAGCTTTTCCAAGCTCGTCTTCGAGCAAAAATAAGTAAACAGAAGAATGGAGTAGAAAAAGAAGAAAATAGAGGAAGATAGAGGGAGAGAGAGGGCTTAGCCAAGTAGGGTTAATGAGTGTATGAGAGGTGTGTGTATGAAGGGGTATGAAGAGGGGTATTTATAGGAAGGGGGTAGGTAGGGTTCGGTCATGGGTGGGGTTTTGGGTGGGAAATTTGATTTTGAATTGGGTGGGGTTGGTGGGAGTTATGATGGTTGCGGGGAAGTGGTATGGATGTGATTGGGCTAGGATTTCTAGGGAAGTGTGTGTGGGGAAGTGTGAAAGTAAGTGGGGTAGGTGAAGATGCTATGGGACCCACTGGTCCTGAGAGGTTAGGAAATCCAGATTCCCTGCTTCTTAGAAACTCTCTTCCCAAGAAATCCCAATTGGTCACAATCTCATCTGGTTGGAAATAGAACCATATTTTTGCTTGTCCCTTAAGAGAGAAAGGGAAAGCAAAAACCATAATAGCGACCTCATCGGCCCCATCCCTTCGAGCCGTAGAACAAGCAACTTGAAAATCTCTTAGATGTCGGATAGGGTCTTGACCCGGAAGTCCATGATACTTGGGGAGTAGATTTATCAAGCTATTCTTTAACTCAAAGTTCTGATCGAGATTGGGATACCTCGCTTGCAAAGATTGAAGTATGATATCCGGAGCCCCTTGTTCATGCAAGGTGATTCGGCGCGGCTCCGCCATGTATTGTTCACCTGTAGGATGCAAATATGTGTTAGTGGTGCAAACAGAAGAATAGGAAGTAGCGGACTCCAAATCACTCTCGGTTCCGTCTAGTAATTCGGTATGCTCCTCAAGAGAGGCCGAAGTACTAGCCGTATAGTCCAACCGCCGTCTAGCTTGCCAAGTGTGTAACAAAGTTCTTTCAATCTCAAGGTCAAGCTCGGCTAAACTAGAGTTCGATTGAGACCGAGTCATCAAACTTGGGAGTCATAGCACATGCATAAAAGAAATCTAATCTACAAACTAAATATTGAAAGCAAGTAACTATCTACATTATTCACATATTCACATAACCAATGTCTAGGCAAACGTTGCAACCATTCCCCGGCAACGGTGCCAAAAATTTGATACAAGAATTATTGTCGGTGTAGAATTTTTCTTAATAGAAATAGAACTTCGTTGTAAGTATAGTTCCAAACCAACTAATAACTCTCAATCAAATTTTAAAGAGTTGGTTGTCACAAAGTTTAACCCCAATAAAAGTAAATGAAGTATTCAAACTTCGGGTCGTCTCACAAGGAATGGGCAAACATGTGCATCAACATTGGTTAGAATTCCGGGGTTGGGAGTCATGATCAAGAAATTAAACTACTACACTTAACATGCAAGAAATCTTAAAGTGCAAGAACTAAATCAAATAACTAGGGCAAGGTATGAGCAATTTCAAACTCACAAAAGAGCTTCTAATATAATTTTATTCTAGAACTAAGCAATGGACTATAACTAGAATTAAGCAATTGAAATTTTTGGGTTTCAAATATGAATAATAAAAGAAACCCTTGGCTAGGCATAGGAATTGGGGTCATCATCCTTGTATAATAACCATATCTTGACAATTATGAAGAAACCAAACTCACTAAGTCTACCTCCAAGAGCTTTAAGTACGTAATATTTACTCATAAGCTTGAGGTACGTCAAGTGGCTTGATCAATCTCAACCCCTAAGTCCCAATCCAACTACCAATTGACTTAGTAGTGGATTAGTGTCAATGGGTATCAACCTGACCACTAAGGGTTCTCAAATCACCAAATCAATTAGACCCAATGACTCAAGTTCACCCAATTCCCTTAGCCTAAGACAAGAGTAAAGAAAACTACTCCATAATCAAAGGAAACATTTCATCAAACACATGGTATGCATTAATAAAAGACATAATCAAATTGCAATTAAATTGGAAATTGAGAGTACCCACTAACAATTATCAATGAAAAACCACTCAAACAACACTATCAATCATGGATAACATCAATGTATCATTAGAAATTTAACATCCACAAGGTTCATAAAATGAATAGAAAATGGAAAATAACAAGAAAACATAAATCTAACACAAGATCTCAACAAAATTATACTAGAGAATTCAAATTAAGTAATCAAAACTAGAAATCAACAAAACCCAATTCAGAATTCAACAAGGGAAGATCAAATCAAACTAGATCTAGAGAGGAATAAGGGTTTCTCTCTCTAGAAGAACAAGAACTAAAAACTAGCCAAAAATTGTGTCTAAGTATGTAATGAATGATCCCCCCCCCCTTTCCCCCTAGAGTTTATGGGTCTTTTCCATGCAGAATCTAGCTGAAATTGGGCCTGCAGAGCCTCAGAAATTGCCAGCCATGATTTCATTAATGAGGTCACATGCTGCTTGTCACGCGTACGCGCACGTCACACGTACGTGTCGCCTGAGTTTTGCGATCCACGCATACGCGTCAAGCATGCATACGCGTCGGTGGGGAATTCGCCAATCCACGCGGATGCGTCACTCTTCGCGCGCCATGCCTAGCTCCTTGCACCTACGCGTGCGCGTGGGCTACGCGTGCGCATCGCAGCTGATTCTTCAAAGCCCAATTCTTCATGTTCCTCCTACCTTTGCATGCTTCTTTTTTCTCTTCTAAGTCATTCTTGCCCTACAAACTCTGAAATCACTCAACAAACATATCACGGCATCAAATAGTAATAGAAGCGGATCAAAATATGACAATTTTAAGGCAAAAGAAGCATGTTTTTCATCATGAGGCAGAATTAGAAAGAGAACACAAAATCATACAATTTCTATGAATAAGTGTAGAAAATATTGACAAAACCTCCAAATTCTACACAATATAAACCACAAGATTGGGGTTTATCAATATGATAGTGTATGGAGTGTATATGGTTGAGGAGTGACATTATATGTTGATGGTTGTTGATGTTGAGAAATTTGATGATGAATGTTGAGATTTGTTATAGTTGTTGAAAGTTGTTGGCATGGTTGGTGATTATTAATGATGATTAATGGGAATGTTATTGGGGAATGAGGAGAATTATGAGTCTTTATGATGATTTGGATGTTGTTGAATAATGATTATGATGTGTGATGATATATGTTGATGATTAATTTGGGGTTTTGAATTTTGTGGTTAATGTTGATATTGAATGGTGGTTGAGGAATTTGGATGTGATACTAGGTTGAATTTAGATGGAAAAGGTCCTAGGAGATTTAATTTGGGTTTTACTTTGAAAAGTTAGAGAACGGAGGTTTAGGTTTCTGGTGTACTGAGTATGAGTTTAGTTGAGAGAGAAGGAAGAGTAGTGAACTTGGTGATTATTGACAATGAGTTAAGAAACTGATGAACTAATTAGTTCAGAAAGGAATTAAGAACTGATGATGGTTATTATGAGCTTGATGGATATTGAAGGAAAGTGTTCCAGGCACTATATCCTCGGAATATTGAGAATTAATAATTGAAAGTGATTTGAGATGAGAAATGGTGATGACTGGTGATGATTTGAGGTCGATGGACGTGTTGCATTATATGAGAGTGTGCAGGGCCGCCTATATCCCTAGCGTAGCAGATTTCTCTACTGCATGATTAGATGTTATTGAGAGTGTGTAGGGCCTATATCCCTGGCATAGTAGATTTCTCTGCTGCATGAGCAGATGTTGTTGAGAGTGTGCAGGGACTATATCCCTGGCGTAGCAGATTTCTCTGCTGCATGAAGTATGCGGGGCCTATATCCTTGGAGTAGTAGACTCCCTACTACATAAACGTGCAGGGCACTATATCCTTGGCGTGGCAGAAAAGGCTACATCCAGGAGGATGTGTCGGGTTGGCATTTATGGTCCGACAAGTGATATCACAAGCCAATAGGATAGGCATTCATCATATGCATCTTTTATATGCTTGTTTGCTTTGATTACTTGAGTTTGCCTAATTGTATAATATGCCTACTTGCTTCTTGAATTAATTGTGATATATGGTTATTACCTGTGTATTACTTATTTGCATTAATTGTGATTGTCTGGTGCTGAGGAGGTTAGGTAGGCAGTGGCGATGGGATCGCACAGAGGTTAGGTTGGCAAAAGTTGTGGGATACAGCGGTGTGATTAGTATTAATTAGAATTCCCCCCTAAGTTTAGATAACCCGGTTATGGTTTAAGTTCTCTATTTATTTATTTTATTCTAAGCTTGAATATCCGTATGCGATGTGAAGTTATAGGATTGTCTTCGGCATCCCGGAACCTTACATCTTACATTATTGGGCACTGTTACCATACTAAGAACCTCCGGTTCTCCTTCCATACTTTGTTGTTGTTTTTCAATTGCAGGTCATAATTCACCTCGGTGAAATTGCGGACATGGTGGCAGTACGAAGTATGGTTTCTTCCTGGGTTATTTCTGTTTTATTTTGTTGTAGTATTTTCTCGCACCCTTTTGTTTTAGACCTTATGGCCTTAGAGGCTTACTTGAGAGATAAGTTGTATAAGCTGTTTTAACTCCAAAAACTCTGTATTTTTCTGTTTATAACTAGTCGGCCTAAACTCCGCAGGCAATGGCTAGCCTCCTTTAGAATTGGAAACCGGGTACTAATATCGTTTAGTTACCGTGTGCGAACGCTTCACGTATGTAATTCCGCATTACACGACTTTGAGCTTTATTCCTTCATCGGACTTCTATAATATATATTATTTCCTTCTATATAAGTATGTAAAAGCCTTAGAATTGTCATAACCTTTGATTAACCTTTGCCTTACGGCTAGAGGTAAGGTTTAGGGTAATTAGGGTGTTACATTTAGTGGTATTAGAGCG
>NC_029787.2:84996755-85004207 GCF_000816755.2 Arachis ipaensis
TTGATATGCATAGCATGCTTGTTTGTGAGTGCCTTTAGGGATAATCGAAGCACTGAGCTTGAGATATTGAGACTGATCACCTTAATATAGATTGTTTTGTGTGAAAGGAAAACCCGAATGGCAACTCGCGGATGAGGTCAATCACGTAAATGGAGAGATAGTGAGAATGATTAACCTAGCCTATGCGTTACGAGCTCAGCATGTTCCGGAAAAGTCTGTTCGTGGATTATGCAGAATATCAGTTGATTGGTGAGGCTCAACACTGGAGGCAGGGGAAGTACTGAAGGATACTTTTGTGGTTTTTAATTATGATTTTCAATTTCTAACTGGTATGGTTTTGAGCTATGTTGAAAAAGTTTTAAAAGCTAAAAATGATTTTGAAATTTGGTTTGGAACTTTGGTTTAAATGATTTGGTTTTGAAAGTTGGTCGGAACTCTTGGTTTAAATGACATGGTTTAAAAGAAAACTGAGTTCTCTGATTCTGTTCATTTGTGAATTTGGTTTCCAATTTATCCTATCGACAGGGATTCAAATTGAAAAGTTTTTATTTAAGAAAATCGTGATTTAAAGTAATCGATTTTCGAGTAAATGATTTTTGACTCTTTTGACAAAGTTTTAACAATAAACTGATTTAGAATGAACTTGTTTTGAAGGTTTTGGGAAAATGTTACAAAAGCAGTATCTGATTTTAAAGAAAAATTTTGGATTCTTAATGACGATAATCAGAGTGACACAGCGGAAGGCGAGAGGGGACATCGACACAGTGGAACGCTTCGAGGAGGATATATCGCGTAATTCAAATTTTCGAGGGCGAAAATTTTATTATGAGGGGAGAATATAAGAACCGGAGTTTTTCACGTAAAATCGTTTTAATAAAATAATAACTTTTAAGTGCCTAGAGTAGATTCAAAATTTAGAAGTTTTAATTTGAAAATATAAAGGTGAAATTTAATTTCAATGAATTTTTCTGAGTTAGAAAATGTACCTTTCTCGAAAAGTTTTTGTAAAAATGCGTACTGGCACTTAAGCTAGCAGTACCAGCTCTAGTCTATCCAGTATCACGTGTTTTAGAAAATAAGATTTTGAAAATCGATTTATTGTTTTGAAAGGATAAAAATAATTTAGAATTGAAAATCGGGCACTAATCTTAAAGGTTTTGGCCCAAAGTGGGCCAAACGGACCAAAAACGCTAACGGGTTAGATCAGGCCCAAGGCCCAACATATATATGCTCATTAAATGAGCATTTCAGCTTATTTTCACCCAAAAATAAGAAAGGGGCGCTGGTAAGGGGAAGAGAGGAGAAGAGGGGTTTCACTATTCACCTCCTCCTTCAAAGCTCCATAACTTTTGATCCGGAGTTCTAATTGACGAGCCATTTGTGACCACGCGAAGCTCTCATCGAGCTCTTCATTTATGTCTAAGAAAATCTGGTAAAAACTCAAAGCTCAAGCTTTAGTTTTAAGCCCTATATTTCTGCAATTTTGGGTTAGAGTTTCTGAGTAGATTTTGTGATTTTGCTTGTTTAGGTGATCTCTAGTAGTGGGTAGTTGTCGGCTTTGTCCCAATCACCGTTGGATAAAGTAAGGAACCTCTATATCCTTGTAGTTTAGTGTAGTGTGAGCTTTAGTTGTTAATGCATGGTTATGTTGTATGTATGAAGCTTGTTTTTGGAGTTGGTTGTGGCTTTTGGTTTGGCTTTGGTGGTTTGGAGCTTGATGGAAGCTTGTTGGAGCCAAGCTTTTGGTGTTTGCGCATATTAAGAATCGGCCAAGGTATGGTTTCGGTTTTCTTTATGTAATATGTAATGTTTCTGGAAACTTAGGCTAGTTGACCTTAAGATAGGATTGAATTAAATGTATATGTTAATTGAATGTGAATTGTGTTTTAGTGATTGATATGATAGTGTATGGAGTGTATATGGTTGAGGAGTGACATTATATGTTGATGGTTGTTGATGTTGAGAAATTTGATGATGAATGTTGAGATTTGTTATGGTTGTTGAGAGTTGTTGGCTTGGTTGGTGATTATTAATGATGATTAATGGGAATGTTCTTGGGGAATGAGGAGAATTTTGAGTTTTTATGATGATTTAGATGTTGTTGAATAATGATTATGATGTGTGATGATATATGTTGATGATTAATTTAGAGTTTTGAATCTTGTGGTAAATGTTGATATTGAATGTTGGTTGAGGAATTTGGATGTGATATTAGGTTGAATTTAGCATTAATTGAGGTGGGGATTGAATGGTTTGGATGATTGAATAGTTGATATGATTGAGAAATGTTTGGTATGGATTCATGAGTGAATTTGGTATTGTGTTGAGCAGGTTTCATTTGGTTTTAAGTTGAGAGTTGGTTAAAATTGATGTTTTGAGGTTTTGGTAAAAACTAGTTTTTGGTGAACTTTGACGGTCATAACTTATGCCCCAGTTTTCAAAATTTGTTGAAATTTTATTTAGAATTAAAGTTCATTGAAAGATCTTCAAATTGATAGAAAGTTTGTAAAATTTGGATTTTTGTAGAAGAAGTTATGATCATTCAAAGTTTGGTGTCAAAATCTAAAATTCTGCAATGTTGCAGAATTTTATGATTTCTGGTTTGTTTGTGCACGCACAGCCTTGTGCGCACGCACAGCCTTGTGCTTACGCACACGAAGGGGAAAGCTTTCTGTTAAGAGCGCTAGCACAACTTGTGCCCACACATAACCAATGAAGTTTTACAACCTGTGCGCACGCACAAGTTGGAAGGTGCACTCTGTTGAGGGCGTTCGCACGCCTTGTGCGAGCAAACATAGTTTGGAAAATTTTGCACTTGTACTTACGTATACCTCTATGCGTACGCAATCTTTTTAAAATCTCCTTGGGCGTGCGCACGCACACCCCTGTGCGTACGCACATGCCCTGTTTTCAACCAAAATCTTGTTTTTAACTGTTTCACCTTTCCAACAAGCTTGTAAACTTCTGTGGCACCTATTTAAGACTCTTTGGCTTACTTTCGGGTATCAGAACATGGGAAAGGTCCTAGGAGATTTAATTTGGGTTTTACTTTAAAAAGTTAGAGAACGGAGGTTTAGGTTTCTGGTGTACTGAGGATGAGTTTGGTTGAGAGAGAAGGAAGAGTAGTGAACTTGGTGATTATTGACAATGAGTTAAGAAACTAATGAACTAATGAGTTCAGAAAGGAATTTAGAACTGATGACGGTTATTATGAGCTTGATGGATATTGAAGGAAAGTGTGCCAGGCACTATATCCTTGGAATGTTGAGAATTGATAATTGAAAGTGATTTGAGATGAGAAATGGTGATGAATGGTGATGATTTGAGGTCGATGGACGTGTTGGATTATATGAGAGTGTGCAGGGCCTATATCCCTAACGTAGCATATTTTTCTGCTGCATGAGCAGATGTTGTTGAGAGTGTGAAGGGCCTATATCCCTGGCGTAGCAGATTTCTCTACTGCATGAGCTGATGTTGTTGAGAGTGTGCAAGGCCTATATCCCTGGCGTAGCAGATTTCTCTGCTGCATGAGTAGTTGTTGTTATTTCCTTCTCTGCTGTATGAAGTGTGTGAGGCCTATATCCCTGGCGTAGTAGACTCCCTACTACATGAGTGTGCAGGACACTATATCTCTGGCGTAGCAAATTCGCTGCTGCATGAGTGTGCAGGGCACTATATCCCTGACATGGCAGAAAAGGCTACATCTGGGAGGATGTGTCAGGTTGGCATTTACGGACCGACAAGTGATATCACGAGCCAATAGGATAGGTATTCATCATATACATCTTTTATATACTCGTTCCATACTTTGTTGTTATTTTTCAGATACAGGTCGTAATTCACCTCGATGAAATTGCGGACATGGTGGCAGAGTGAAGTATGGTTTCTTCGCGGGTTATTTCTGTTTTATTTTGTTGTAGTATTTTCTCTCACCCTTTTGTTTTAGACCTTATGGCCTTAGAGGCTTACTTGAGAGATAAGTTGTATAAGCTGTTTTAACTCCAAAAACTCTGTATTTTTCTATTTATAACTAGTCGGCCTAAACTCCACAGGCAATGGCTAGCCTCCTTTAGAATTGGAAACCGGGTACTAATATTAAAGGTTTTGGCCCAAAGTGGGCCAAATGGACCAAAAATGCTAACGGGTTGGACCAGGCCCAAGTCCCAACATATATATGCTCATTAAATGAGCATTTCAGCTCATTTTCACCCAAAAATAAGAAAGGGGCGCTGGTAAGGGGAAGAGAGGAGAAGAGGGGTTTCCCTTTTCACCTCCTCCTTCAAAGCTCCATAACTTTTGATCCGAAGATCTAATTGACGAGCTGTTTGCGGCCATGCGAAGCTCTTGTCAAGCTCTTCATTTCTATCTAAGATAATCTGGTAAAAACTCAAAGCTCAAGCTCCAGTTTCCAGCCCTATATTTCTACATTTTTTGGTTAGAGTTTTTGAGTAGATTTTGTGATTTTGCTTATTTATGTGATCTCTAGTAGTGGGTAGTTGTCGAGCTTTGTCCCAATCACCATTGGATAAGGTAAGGAACCTCTATATCCTTGTGGTTTAGTGTAGTGTGAGCTTGAGTTGTTAATGCATGGTTATGTTGTATGTATGAAGCTTGTTTTTTGAGTTGGTTGTGGCTTTGGTGGTTTAGAGCTTGATGGAAGCTTGTTGGAGCCAAGCTTTTGGTGTTTGTGCATATTCAGAATCGACAAGGTATGGTTTCGATTTCCTTTATGTAATATGTAATGTTTCTGAAAACTTAGGCTAGTTGACCTTAAGATAGGATTGAATTGAATGTATTTGTTAATTGAATGTGAATTGTGTCTTAGTGATTGATATGATAGTGTATGGAGTGTATATGGTTGAGGAGTGATATTATATGTTGATGGTTGTTGATGTTGAGAAATTTGATGATGAATGTTGAGATTTGTTATGGTTGTTGAGAGTTGTTGGCATGGTTGGTGATTATTAATGATGATTAATGGGAATGTTATTGGGGAATGAGGAGAATTATGAGTCTTTACGATGATTTAGATGTTGTTGAATAATGATTATGATGTGTGATGATATATGTTGATGATTAATTTGGGATTTTGAATCTTGTGGTTAATGTTGATATTGAATGGTGGTTTAGGAATTTGGATGTGATATTAGGTTGAATTTAGAGTTAATTGAGGTAGGGATTGAATGGTTTAGATGATTGAATAGTTGATATGGTTGAGAAATGTTTGGTATAGATTCATGAGTGAATTTGGTATTGTGTTGAGCAGGTTTGATTTGGTTTTGAGTTGAGAGTTGGTTAAAATTGAGGTTTTGGTAAAAACTGGTTTTTGGTGAACTTTGACGAGTCATAACTTATACCTCAGTTTTCAAATTTTGTTAAAATTTTGTTTAGAATTAAAGTTCATTGAAAGATCTTCAAATTGACATAAAATTTGTAAAATTTGGATTTTTGTAGAGGAAGTTATGATCATTCAAAGTTTGGTGGCAAAATCTGAAATTCTACAATGTTGCAGAATTTTATGATTTCTGATTTGTGTGCGTACGCACACTCCTGTGATTTTTTGAACCTGTGCGCACGCACAGCCTTGTGCGTAAGCACACACAGGGGAAAGCCTTCTGTTGAGAACGCTAGCAGCACCTGTGCACACACATAACCAACGAAGTTTTACAACCTGTGTGCACGCACAGCCCTGTGCGCACGCACATGTTGGAAGGTGCACTCTGTTGAGGGCGTTCGCACGCCTTGTGCGAGCGAGCAGAGTTTGAAAAATTTTGCACTTGTGTGTACGCACACCTCTATGCGTACGCACACTTTTTAAAATCTCCTTGGGCGTGCGCACGCACACCCCTGTGCGTACGCACATGCCCTATTTTCAACCAAAATCTTGTTTTTAACTGTTTCACCTTCCCAACAAGCTTGTAAATTTCTGTGACACCTATTTAAGACTCTTTAGCTTATTTTCGGGTATCAGAATATGGGAAAGGTCCTAGGAGATTTAATTTGGGTTTTACTTTGAAAAGTTAGAGAATGAAGGTTTAGGTTTCTAGTGTACTGAGGATGAGTTTAGTTGAGAGAGAAGGAAGAGTAGTGAACTTGGTGATTATTGACAATGAGTTAAGAAACTGATGAACTAATGAATTCGGAAAGGAATTAAGAACTAATGATGGTTATTATGAGCTTGATGGATATTGAAGGAAAGCGTGTCAGGTACTATATCCTTGGAATGTTGAGAACTGATAATTGAAAGTTATTTGAGATGAGAAATGGTGATGTCTAGTGATGATTTGAGGTCGATGGACGTGTTGGATTATATAAGAGTGTGCATGGCCTATATCCCTAGCGTAGCAGATTTCTCTGCTACATGAGCAGATGTTGTTGAGAGTGTGCAGGGCCTATATCCCCGGCGTAGCAGATTTCTCTACTGCATGAGCAGATGTTGTTGAGAGTGTGCAGGGCCAATATCCCTGGCACAGCAGATTTCTCTGCTGCATGAGTAGTTGTTGTTATTTCCTTCTCTACTGCGTGAAGTGTGCAGGGCCTATATCCGTGGCATAGTAGACTCCCTACTACATGAGTGTGCAGGACACTATATCTCTGGCGTAGCAAATTCGCTGCTGCATGAGTGTGCAGGGCACTATATCCCTGGCGTGGCAGAAAAGGCTACATCCGGGAGGATGTATCAGGTTGGCATTTACGGACCGACAAGTGATATCACGAGCCAATAGGACAGGCATTCATCATATGCATCTTTTATGTGCTTGTTTGCTTTGATTACTTGAGTTTGCCTAATTGTATAATATGCCTACTTGCTTCTTGAATTAATTGTGATATATAATTATTACCTGTATATTACTTATTTGTATTAATTGTAATTGTCTGGTGCTGAGGAGGTTAGGTTGGCGGTGGCGATGGGATCGCACGGAGGTTAGGTTGGCAAAGGCTGTGGGATACAGCGGTGTGATTAGTATTAGTTAGAATTCCCCCTAAGTTTAGATAACCCGGTTATGGTTTAAGTTCTCTATTTATTTATTTTATTCTAAGCTTGAATATCCGTATGTGATGTGAAGTTCTAGGATTGCCTTCGGCATCCCGGAGCCTTACATCTTACATTATTGGGCACTGTTACCATACTGAGAACCTCCGATTCTCGTTCCATACTTTGTTGTTGTTTTTCAGATACAGGTTGTAATTCACCTCGATGAAATTGCGGACATGGTGGCAGAGCGGAGTATGATTTCTTCGCGGGTTATTTTTGTTTTATTTTGTTGTAGTATTTTCTCTCACTCTTTTGTTTTAGACCTTATGGCCTTAGAGGCTTACTTGTGAGATAAGTTGTATAAGCTGTTTTAACTCCAAAAACTCTGTATTTTTCTATTTATAACTAGTCGGCCTAAACTCCGCAGGCAGTGGCTAGCCTCCTTTTGTATAGTATATATATATATATATATATAT
>NC_029787.2:85004248-85007284 GCF_000816755.2 Arachis ipaensis
GTATCTTGGAGTTTATTGCAAGGTTGTATATATGATGTTTTGTAACCTTTCGTACCAAATGCGTTTAGTTACCGTGTGCGAACGCTTCACGTATGTAATTCCGCATTACGCGACTTTGAGTTTTATTCCTTCATCGGGCTTCTAGAATATATATTATTTTCTTCTATATAAGTATGTATAAGCTTTAGAATTATCGTAACCTTTGATTAACCTTTGCCTTATGGCTAGAGGTAAGACTTAGGGCAATTAGGGTGTTACACTCTACACCCTCCCATCACTCACCACTACTTCCTACATCCCTACCCTTACTTACCCAAAGCCTCACATACTCCGTTTCACCCTCCTACAACTCTCTCCCATGATTCTTTCTTTTTGCTTGGAGACAAGCAAACTCTCTAAGTTTAGTATTGTAGTTCATTAACATTTCACACAAATGGAACCCAAGAATGCAGCCTCATCGTCCAAGAAGAGAAATGGGAAGAAATCTGTTGTCCCTTAATATGAGGAGGGAAGGTTTCGGTCCAAATTCCATGAGGACCCATTTAAGTATTGGATAATCACAAAGAAAGTGATATTGGAAGTGAGATTTCAACTAGAGGCCGATCAACACAAAGAGATTCTATCAGAAATAAGAAGAAGAAAGTGGAGTGTCCTGTATAATCTACCTAAGAAAGTGGAGCTCGCACTAGTACAATCCATGATAGGGTCGTCATGTCCATGTGTACCCCTTGGGCATCTTCTTTGGTGAAGGTAATGGCAGGCAGATCGGGAGAATTTTGTTACTCCTCCTCTTGCAAATCCTCTAGCAATTATTTGGATATGTTTCTCAAGGGTTTGTTGTGGCTGATCTCGCTAATTCCTATCTTCTTCATCTCTTTTCCTCTTACTCTGGTCATCTGATCTTTCTATTAAATACCTATCCAACTAACTTTTTCTAGCAAATTTTTTGATCACATTCTTTAAATCATAGCAGTCATTGGTGGAATGGCCGTAGAGTTTGTGGTATTTACAATATTATGACTGACTTCTATGTTTTTGTTTTCAATCGGTCTGGGTGGTAGAATCTTTTCTATGTGGTAGATCTCTCTGTAGATGTCGACAAGGGAGACTCATAATGAGTCGTGGTACTTTCGAGGCTTGTTTGAGTTGTATTCTTCTTTTTTTCTTTGATTCTTTCTCTTTGTCTCAAGCCTGATGTTGATTGTGTTGTCTCGGGGCATGCTCTCTTAATTGAACAGTTTCTTCCATGTTGATGTATTTCTCAATTTGCTCTTGTACCTTGTACAAAGAGGTCGGATGCCTCTTCGATATGGACTGAGAGAAGGGACCTTTTCTGAGGCTGTTAACTAGTCCCATGATAACTGCTTCGGTAGGTAGGTTCTGAATCCCCAAGCACACCTTGATGAATCTTTTCATGTAGTCTCCTAGAGATTCTCCGACTTCTTGTTTTACTCCCAAGAGGCTTGGCACATGTTTGATCTTATCCTTTTGGATGAAAAATTGGGTAAGAAAACCTCTTGCAAGGTCGTCAAAGCAGGTTACCGATCTTGGTGGCAGATTGTCGAACCACTTCATTGCAGTATTGGTCAATGTTGTCGGGAAAATTTTACAACGAGTTCCATCTGATGCATCGGTCAAGTATATTCGACTTTTGAAATTACTTAAATGATGTCTCAAGTCAGTCATTCTGTTGTAGAGGTCCATGTCCGGGATTTTAAAATTTTTGGAAACTCTAGTCCACATGTTGTCCTCTATAAATGGATTTTTACCTCCTAAAGGTGTTTCTTCCTGATAAATGCGAAGTCTCCTACCCCTGAGATCAGATTCTAGTTTCGTGAGTTTTTCTTCTAATTCTCGTTGTTGTCGTACCTCCCTTCTCAGGTCTCTTTCGGATTCTCACTGTCGCTCTAGCTTCTGCTTGAGTTGTTCCAGCAGACCTTGATGTCCGTGGACAAGTCCTATAACTTCTGTGGGATCTGTTGGCCCAGATCATTCAGATCAATGAACTTTTGAGCTTATCCTATATCCTTCTGGGTTTGACTGATGTGCGTCTCTAGCAACACCTTTTCCTTTATCAATTCGGGGAGGTATGACCAACACTCGTTCATCATTATACTGCTCTTCTTCTTAAGCTTCAGAATCAAAAGTCGTGTGTCCATCTTTCGGAATGTCGTCTGCCACCGTACGGTGTTGATTACCATGTCCTCGGTAACAGCACCAATATTCTGAGATTTACCTAGAACCAGGGTTGTTTGGGCCTAAACGTAAGGTCCAGACACCTTTGGGTGGAAATTTTGACATCTTCTCCTGCAAGGATGAAGCCATTCGAGTTCCTCGTGAGGAGGTAGGGGTGGTACCTACAAGGAATTCTGATACTTAAGTTAGTAAGGGTTTAGGCAGATTTAATAGATTGGAATTCGAAGAATACCTGAGAGTGTCAAGGTATTCATAAGTGTAGATATAGAGTCAATAACCACATTTGAAGTAATTCCACTTTTTATGGCGATTTTGTTACTCTCTTTTGTTAGGAATGTTGATATCTCCTTTCTAGATGAGTAAGAAGAATTGTAGGAGTTAGCTACTGATTCAAGCAAGTAGGACTAGACTAGTATCGTCGTGTCTGACCTCTATGAGGTCGGGTAGGTATCGATCTAAATAATATATGTTGATTAGGCTTTACTCATTTTGAATCTAGCTAAAGAGTGAGCCAAGATATAAACACTAATATATAATAGTATATTAATTAATTAAGATTTCAAATATAAAAAATGTTCAGAAGGTATAGCTGAATGAAGATGATATGATAATACCTTCAAAATCCTAATTTCCTTATGCAATACCAACCTTATATGCAGATGCAAATTTAAATTATAACCTATTTATCCATGCATCAATTTTATTGGGAGAATAATTCACCAAAGTTTTGTTGATTAGTAGTTATTAATTCGGTAAGTTGTAGGATTTGTGATGCATAAACACATATACGAACATGAAATATAATATGATATGTGATATGTAGATACATCAATTTTAAAT
>NC_029787.2:85008620-85009340 GCF_000816755.2 Arachis ipaensis
TATTAATTAAATAAAATATTTAAAATACATATTAAGAATAAGATTTGACATATTAATATGTGATAATATTTAAGTGTATCCAAGTATATTTGATGAAAAATTTATTTTTATTAATATACAGTTAGACACAAAAAACACATATATTGAATGAATGATGATAAATATTATATTTAAAATATATTTGATATGTGAACACCACAATTAGATAAAGTGTTTGTGTTTTACAGGATTAAAAATTTATATATTATATATTATGAATTTGGATCTTCTAAATTTTAAATTTGTACTTTAGAGGATAAAGTGTGATCTTTTATTCTTGAATAGTTTTTCTCTCATATTTATTTTTGGTCCACCTATAAAATAAATGATAAAAGATCACACTTTATTTTTTAAAGTAAAATTCAAACTTTAGAAAATTCAAATCGATATATTATATACCAAGTATAATTGCTCATCATTAGAAAAAAAAAAAAAGCCTGTAATGTTCACGAAGAAACTTGATAGTTGATACATTGATTATAATAATTTTATATAATGGGTTGAATTATTGATCAACTTTCCGTGTTGACATATTGAAAGATCAATCTCCTCCAAGATGAAAAATAAATAAACTAATGAATGAACAAGTCAATTATCTAAAAGAACAACTAAAATTGGTAATTAACAAATCAACAAAATAGCTCATACAGTTGATACATTCATTCAATTTGATACTTAGAA
>NC_029787.2:85010319-85021472 GCF_000816755.2 Arachis ipaensis
TTTTATCAGATATTTTTATCATTAAATAATATTCTCTTACATATTCTTTTATCTCATTTAAAAAGTTATACGATAAAAGATTACACTAATAATTTTAAAAGAAAATTGATAGGATCTATTCGAGATTAACATTAACTGTATAAAGTTATGGATCCTACTCTGTTACCAGTAATCCTATATTTAGATATTCATACTGACATTTTCTTTTTCTTGTTATAGCTCTACGCGTATAGTGAGGCTTGCTTTGCTTCTGTTTAATTTTTCGTACCGTCGTCAATTAAAAAAAATGAAAACAAATATCTGTTAAAGTGGTTATAGATAGAAGTTGCCATATTAATAAAAGTTTAAAAGCTGAAAGGGTTTTCTCTACTCTGTATTACGAGATGAGATGAGATGAGTGATTAGATAGATATTGAAGAGTTGAAAATGAGAGAGGAATGCAAAAAAGAAATGGGAAAGGAGTACAAATAGAAGAAAGTGTAGGGTTATTTTGTAAAAAGAAAGAAAAGAAAAGGATTGGGGAGCCCTTAGTTTGGCGCTTTCGGCGCTCCCGGTGGAAGCCACTGCGAATGCCATCAAACCTTTGAATCATTCTTCACTCGTTTTTCTTTCTCTCTCTCGCTCTCAAAACTTCAAATTCAAAATTCCAATCCAAATACCTCGGGAGTCGGAAAATCAGATCCAAATCCCTCCTCCTCCGTCGAGCCATTGCCATTTCTGGAATGGAGGGGCAACCATGAATACTGAATGTGAATGCGCGTTCTATTCTTCAATCTCCATCTAGATTCCGATTCCGATTCCGATTTTGCTATTCCGCTTCAGATTCATGGGGATTTGCTTCAGCATTGAAGACCAAAAGCATCACTCCATCTCCGATTCGAGTTCTAAGCCTCGGCCTCAAGGTAAGTTTCGCTTTGAACCGTTCCATCTGACGTGTCTATTGGCGAATCACTGACGGTAGGGTTTTTCAGGATATGAATCTGCATCGTCGACGACTCCGCTGAGTTCGATGAATATCAAAGATCTGCGGCAGAGTGCTGGATACTGCAATGTTGATATATTCACGTACGAGGAGCTGAGGCTAGCGACAAAGTACTTCCGCCCTGACTTGATTCTTGGAGAAGGTGGCTTCGGAGTGGTGTATAAAGGTGTCATTGATGATAGTGTGAGGCCAGGCTTCAAGCCCACTCAAGTCGCCATCAAGGAGCTTAATCGTGAAGGATTTCAAGGCGATAGGGAATGGCTCGTACGTAACTTACTTCTCTTTCTCTCTATTCCATTTATTGCTTTGTTTGCATGTTCATTCAATTTAAATTTTTTAATGGAGTTGTCGTATCAGATATTAACTAGCCATTAAAAGTGTTCCACTCTTACATTAACTACGCTATAAGTAGGATTTTAATTTTGAGAACTGTCGGTGAAATTAAGAGTTGTACAAAAACCTAATTGGTTGTAGATTGACAGTGAATTTTTTTTTTATAGTTTATCAAAACTAACTCATGGATCAGTTATTGCCAAAAGCCAAATTGGTTGAGTGGTTGACAATATAGCGTTTTACATAGTGCCTCAAAATTATTCTTCTAGAAATCATACCTTGATAGTTCATTGAAGTTAATCTTGTATAATTGATTGACAGCGTAAAGATATTTTTGCTTATAGTGTATCCAAGTTAGCCCATGGATCATTTGTTGCCACATTTTATAATAGTTGAATTCATTGTTTTTCAATAACGAGTAGCAAAATAGACTTGTGGCATGAAATTAGTAGTGCGCAATGAACTTAACTGCCTGGTTTTGCTCTCTCTTTGCAGGCTGAAGTTAACTACTTAGGTCAATTCAGTCACCCAAATCTTGTAAAGCTCATTGGATACTGCTGTGAGGATGAACACCGGTTATTAGTCTATGAGTACATGGCAAGTGGCAGCTTGGAGAAACATCTTTTTCGCAGTAAGCTTTCATTTGTAATTGCAGGCTACCTAAGTCTTAGATCAGAGTTAGGTTCTGATCTAACTGTGTAATGTCCATCAGAAGAGCTATTGTTGCCAATTGAGAGGGTTTATATATATTTTTGTCATCCTTAACATGATGAATCATATTATGAAACAAGATGTTGGAAAAATTGTTCTAGTTCTAGATTTCCTCTTCAAAATTTACCCCGAGAATACCGAATAATCAAGGCACTTGATCTTCAATTCATGTTATCAGTATCTCATCCCGTATTTCGCCATATCTCTCTTTTAATATGGAAGCCTTGAATAAATCTTATGATTAGTACAATTCAATTCCTGAAGACAATATTACTGAAAGAAAAAAGAAAATAGGTAAGGAAACTGCCTCTACTTTACAGTCCTAACCTTCCCATTGTTTATTGGTGTAGGAGTGGGCTCAACACTAACTTGGTCAAAAAGAATGAAGATTGCTTTACACGCTGCAAGAGGGCTTGCTTTTCTTCACGGTGCAGAGAGGCCCATCATATATCGTGATTTTAAGACATCAAATATCCTGCTAGATGCGGTATGTTGTCTTTTACTTTATACTTGAGTAAAGATATGACATTCTAAATACTAAATGAAGTAAAAAGCAGCTCAGTGTCTTGGAATTTAAAAATGAGAAAAGATTGGAAACCATTTTTTTTTTGGCTAATAATCAACCAACGTTTATCTTTGCCTTTACATTTCTCTTACCTTCCCTTAAAATTTGTTCATTGTCACTTTGTTGGCTGATTGTTGGTTAAAAAAAGTTGTTCCCTAGCAAAGCCATTTAGAAAAATAGTAAAATCTTCCTCCATTTAGTAGTTAGGAGAATATTTAGAAAGATTTACTTAGAGGATGAAACATTTCTCTTTATGTCTTATTGTTCAAATTGACTTACAGATACTTCAAACTAAAAGAATTCTTTTGAGCATCTTTTGGTGCTCAGCTAATGGTTCCTTCTCAAGGGTTTCACTTAAAGATATTTAGAGAGATTGATGGGGTTTCACTGACAGATTTAGAAAGATTGACAAGCTTCATTTAGTTGATATGTTCCTCGCCTACTTTATGTGTTTCTGTGATTCTTTTTGGAGAATCGTTTGTCCTCAATAAATGCATTTCTTTGGTTTAATTCTCCAGTAAAATTTAGCATTTTATTTAAAACAAAATGAGAAGAGTTTCCCGCTCAATCTCATCACAAGTCTTCCAGTACCATTGTCTTGTTTTGGGAAGAGCAATGTAGAAGAATCAATCATCACAGGTGGTTTACCACTTAAGAGAATTTTGTCTAGTCTTCGGCTATTTAATATCAACATATAAATTGGCAGGATTTCAACGCAAAGCTTTCAGACTTTGGTCTTGCTAAGGATGGGCCAATGGGGGACCAAACCCATGTTTCAACACGAGTGATGGGCACATATGGATATGCTGCTCCTGAGTATGTCATGACTGGTAAGTTTAGTTCTAATAAAATTGTAGGTCAATGTTTGACTCCATATGTTGGCTAAGCTGTGCATCAATATGAACAGGGCATTTGACAGCTCGAAGTGATGTGTATGGCTTTGGGGTGGTGCTACTTGAATTGCTTATTGGTAGGAGAGCGTTAGACAAGAGTAGGCCCAGCCGAGAGCATAACTTGGTTGAGTGGGCACGGCCACTGTTGAATCATAACAAGAAACTTCTAAAAATTTTAGACCCTAAAATCGAAGGGCAATATTCAAGTAAAACCGCAATAAAGGTAGCTAATTTGGCATACCAGTGTCTTAGCCAAAACCCGAAAGGCAGACCCCTGATGAGCCAGGTAGTTGAAATTCTTGAAAATTTTCAGTCAAGTGGGGAAAATGAGGAAGAACAAATGATTCAAAATGGCAGCAGCAGCCTAACCATTTATGAGGTTCCGAAGGGCGGCAATGGCAATTCACTTGAAGGCAGGAACCAAAGTCGAAATGATGAGCTTCGTAGGAACGAACGAAGAATAGAAAAAAGCAAGAGTCAGCCTTCAAATCGTAATTTATCCGGTTCTTAAGATGTAATGCTCGTTGATAAAGTCAGCTCGTAATTGGGTCTGAATAGTATGGACGTTAATGAAAATTTGTACAAAATGTTAACAAGTGCATTTGGTTAATGGTTGGTATTTCCAGATGTTTGCCTGTTGAGTAGAATTTGGCGAAGTCAATTATGTAGCTTGATCAATTTTCTTTATATTCATTTTTCCAATTTTTATCAACGAAGATGTTAATGGGGTTATTTTCATGGGCTGTTGTTAAACAATTCTTCCGCTGTTTTCTTTTTTAGGATAAATGTCCATTACTGTCCTCAACAATTTTAATGGGCTGTTTCCAATCTTCTAGGCTTCCTTCTGTACACAAGATGATGATGATGATGATGATTATTATTATGATTATTATTATTAAACTTTAACAAAAAAACTATTAAACTAGAAAATTTTTTTGGTATAATATACGAACATTTTTAAATAAAGTTTGCATTAATAATTTAATATTGAATAAAAATTAGGGCAATGATATCGCGCTCCTATGTTTTACAAGGATTGAGCCATCTCGTTTTCTGAAAACACATCTTAAAAGTATGATTATAGAACTTTTTTTTTAATTTTTAGAAATAAAAAAAATTCAATAATGTTTAGTCAAATATTTTTAAGATATTAAAATGTTAACAAAAGACCTTTTTTATAATACTACTACACTTTTTTTTTTCATTATATACTTGCATGAATTTATAAATATTTAACATTATCATAGTAGGAGTATTAATATCTATCCCCTTAAAATTAAATTGCAATACATTATTTTGTGAAATTTGATTTATGGATATTAATTTAGATCTTACTAAAAAATATTTTTCATTGATAGTGCTCCTCTTATGCTCAATAGGCTAATGGCTGATGATGTAAAAAGGGTTTTAATCCGTAAACATTAGTTTTTTTTTTTTTTCCCTTTGGGGGCTTAGGCCACGTGTAAACCAGAAACAATTTCCTGTAACTATTATAAGATATGGTACAATTAAATTGTAAATTGTTACCTAATAAGTAAAATTATGCGATGATAGAAGTTAATATATAGTTTAGTCATTTAAAGATTTTGGTGATATCAGTTTAATTATTAAAAGAATTTTTCATTAATGAGTTTGAATAAGTTAAAATATATCAACAGCTTTTCCGGACAAATAATTATTTCGACTATTACCATACGTTGGTCTAACCCAAATTAAAAGTTAAATTAACTGATAGGCTCCAACCAAGGGTTAACAAATATAACAAACTAAGTACCATTGGCACAAATATTTTAACTATTGGTATGAAAGTTCAAAAGTAGGGAAGAGGATAAAAATAAAAAGTTCATGTTATAATAAGGAGAAAAAATAATGAAAAGATAAAAGTTCTCTTTAATGGATAGTTGAATAACTATCACATGAAATACCTCATTTTATTTTTTTGTTTATTTTTCAAATAAAATTAAGAATTCTTCATTCTATACATAAAAAAGCTTCATTATAATATTGGCCAAAATAAAAATGCAGGACAAACCTGAATTTTTTTTCACGAGAACACGGTAATGCTATCAACTTGAATGCATAAATGAGTTTCACCGCTTATCCTCTAACCCTTTTAAGACTTCATAGACAACTAATCTATTATGGCTCATCATAATTTTTCAAGTCCTACTCACCAAAGTGCATCCTACATCGATGCACTTCAAAAGCCATAACCTTTTGACAGACACTAGCTAATATCTTACTATACAGATTACAATTAGTAAAACAAAGTAGAAAGGAAAACAATGGCTAAAAATTTAATTAATTGTTGCCTTAAAAGATCCAAAGTAAATTAGTATCCTTTTTCAATGCCCTTTAATTTTTTTCTTTCATGCAGAAATGTTTATAAAAAAACAATGTCTTATCTTTAAACTTTAAGGGAGGGGGAGGGAAAGGGAAGGGGAGGGAGGGGGAGAGAAAGGAAGGGAGGGGGAAGAGAGGGAGGGGGAAGACAAGGAAGAAACCTTGCTACTTAGATTCATCCATAGGGTCATGACGGTTACAAGATTGATCTTGTCTGGATTCCTCTGCCTCTGATGATTCAGAAACAGAATCTTCAAGAGCCTCAAGAAAAGACAAAACTGTGAACTTGTCTGCTAAGAAATAAAGAAATATAAGCTATATCAAAAATATTAATACTTGGGCAAGGCTAAATAAATACTATGGAAGTGGAATGACTACTTTGGAAGTGGAATGACTACTTACATTTGCTTGGATTAATTCCAAACTGAGTTAAATCTATCTGTCCTGTTTTAAGTACCTATTGCAATAAAAAAATAAAATCGATAGTTACTAATCATCTTGGAAACAACGAAAGACAAGAACAATGCTCAGCGATCTCACATAAGTAAATGAATCTACTTGCTGACGGAAAGGTGGGCTCTGCAACAATTCCAATATATCTTCTGGAGACCACTTACCCTACCCAAACAATAACAATATTACATGTATATGTAAACGGCTAAAAAAAAACCTAAAAATCAATCATTAAATTGATACATACCTCAGGTAAGTAGGGAGCTAAACGCTGCTCCAAAGATATTGTGTCCATCAACGGCATTATTAGATCTGGCTTCAATATATCACCAAGTCCCAAGCCTAATTGAGATACAAGAAAACTGTCAAACAAAAAATCATACTTATGAACATCATCTTGTCAAGAGTAACATAATATAAAAACTAACCCCTCCTATACCTGTGCTATTCCAAATCAAAATGGATAATACCAACAAAAGAATTTAGAAAGAAACAGGATACTTTATATAACCTTAAGTTAAAGGTACGCATTTGACAATTGCCCCCAATTATCATACCAATATAGTGGTGAGTGGACCCGAACATCTATACTGATATGACTTTACATAAAAAAAATATATATCATATTTAGTTGATATTTATTTTCCTCTCATCATTGCAACAAATTGCACTTCACTTCAGTATGAGCAGTCCTCTAATTTGATATTTGAATCTAATAGCATGCAATATTATCTGTTTTCACATATCTTTGATGCCCAGGAATGGATTAGAAGATCACATCATTACCTCCGTCAAGATCAAGAATATCTGCAAACATCTCATCAGAAGAATAATGTTAGGTCTCAACAGTTAACAGTGCACAATAGAACATCTCTCTTTCATATAAGCTTGTATACCTGCAGGCCCAATGTTACTCAATATTCTTTGGAGATCTGCCAATTTAACTGGACCAGAAGATGTTACATCACTAGTTGCTTCCATACCCAAGTTTGGGACAACCAGGTTTGCAGCTCTATTAATTTAATGAAAAAATACACACGCTTAGTATCCAGTTGAGTAATATGATAAAAGTAGCTAAGTTAGCCACTAAATTCTTGATAAATCTAAACTTCAACTGTTATAAGCAGATCAAACTAAGGAAAACTCATAACCCACCATAGACTTTAAATAACACCGATTCATTTTAAAAATTAAAAGTAAATCTATTTGTCGATGACATGAATAAAAAAACCATGTGTCATTTGGTATTTATTACATTGGCTGGCAACAATAAAGCAATTGGTGGTGAAAAGCTTTCAGTTAAAATATATCTGTTTAGACCCTTATTTCTTTTTTTTTTTTCCAGTGAAAAAAATATTTGCTATAAAAGCAATTATATCACATCAACATCAGATTTAAACAATCATGATTCTGGTTTAAACAGAGGAACTGAACTTGCAAAAGACAATGCTACCACATTTGTAGCCTCGCTCTGATATTCTATTTTAAATAAATCAATTTAGCACAAAAGGCATATAAATCCATCTAAAGTTGGAAGGATATCCACCAATTTCTGCAAACAAAGTGGAATCATTATATAGTTGGCCAGTGAACCATCTCCAACAGATTTTCACACAAACAAGATTAGACAATTGGTCTCTATTTGGTGTAGAACTGATGGATCTAATCAGAGGACTTTTCCTATCAAAAATGTTGAGAAAGCTACCCTTCATTGTTAACATTTTCTTTCGTTTATTTTTGCACTCGTTGTGTGCATTATTTCTATTTTAGTTATGACTTGTACGAACTGGCTTGAAACAGTATTCATCGCAGTATTTGCAAATTACTACTCAGATTGCATGAAACCAAACTCAAATTTTGCATGTCCAAACATTCGCAAATATTTGAATAACCAAATTGCATGGGTACCTAGATGAGATATCATCCTCAATCATATCTTCAGAAACTTGAAGAGGAAGGGATCCATCAGCCTCTTCTTCACCAAGGAACTCTGTTAAATAGTAAATATCCCCATAAGACAATAACATGCACACTGAAGAAAGTATTGACATAGATTAGGAGCTATTTTGAATGTGTTCATTCATGGCTTTATATAAACTTCTGTCAATAAAAGAGTTTTAACTGAAACTACCTTTATTTTCTTGTTTTTTTTTTTTTGTGCGGTGTTTTGGGGGAAGGGGGGGTTATTTACTTTCTATAGTTTCCCCTTGGTTCTTAAAAGAATAATTAAAACTTGATACGGATATTATTTCACAATGCATATAACAAGAGTAGGATGGCAAAAGATATAAAGTTTAACCTCGCAAAACGAAGCTTGGAATTTCTTATTTAGAGAAAAAGGAAAGTTAATTATACCTATTGGTGTGTTAAGGTAATCATTCACCGAGCTACAGAGTTGTGAATCACCATCAGCGTTTGGTTCCTAGATAAAATTCAGGGACATATAGAAAGGTAAGAACCAATTATATTGCCAAAGCACCTAGAAAGGAAGACAAGAGGGTAATTAGTAAACATATCAACCTGCATCCAGAAGAAAAACTTTCTATCATCACCATTAAACTTCAATATGTAAATCCTTCCAGAAGCTTGGTTAACCTAATCAAAGAAGAACCAGAGTAGTCAAAATCATCACCAAGTAAGCAACTCAATAATGAATAGTCTAAACCCTAAACCAAAACGATCATGAGCAAGCAGAAGAACCTTCTCAAAAATTGCTTCATTTGGAAATATTATTTGATCCTGTGTTAGCTTAGGTCAAGAAAAATCAAGATAAATCCAGCAGAAAGAAATAACAGTGAGGAATAAAAAGTTATTAATCAACTTCAATAAGTGGAGTGGGAAATAAAGGATACATCTTCGACGACATTTTGTGTCCGATCAAGCCACTGAAAATGGACTAATCCCTCCTCTCCCTGAGTCAAAAGCAATCACTTTAACAAAATCACTGATGGTCATGAGTGCAAAACATGAGGAAATGATGGACAGTCTTCAAACATACAACATCAAAATCATATTTAAAACAAAGACTGATATTCAAGAAAACCGTACCCTAGCAATACGAACAAGTCCTTTTCGTGCATCGGGGACAACCCTTTTTCCCTCGAATAACATTTTACCAGCACGGAATTCAAGCATAATTTCCTGCCAATAGATACATATCCAATGAAAAACAAGATGAAAATTACAACACCAGTGCTAACACACCTATCACATATCTCATTAAATACATTAAAATGAATTTATCCATCACATTTCAGATCATGATGGTACCCAACATTGATGACAAACTGCAACTATACCAAGCATACACATTATCATCATCCCATATTTCATGTCTAACATGTTTTGGGTTGTGGATCACATCACATGATGCAGCCACAATAATCAATACCGTTATTGCAGCCACCGCTGCAACTGCACTGCACCAAGCAGAATTGCATGAACTCTCAAATCTCAATCACAGAAATCAGCCCCAGCTCAATTTCCATGTGGCCGCAATAGATGTAGGACATAATAGGTACTATGTCAGGTTGTAAACTCACACTGATCTCACCCAGAAGGCCAGAAGCGGCCACATTGTGCACTCTGACAGTTACAATACCACACAGGTGGCCAACGCCGTAATTCAAAAAATGAAAAGGAAACGCTCCATTCATTAAAAAAAAGCAAGAGATTCTAATAATGTTTTTTTTTCCATTCATTAAAAATTGTTCCAAAATACAAAAGAGGTCAATCACATCATATATATAATATAAACATAAGACTATATTAAACAGAAAACATTATCAACGTAAATTATATATTTTATATTTCACAAAAATAATAATATAGCCGTAACCGTAAATATGAATCCTAGAATTTCTCTGATATAACAAATAAGAAAAGACTTCAGCTCGATCTAACTTCAGCCTAGCTTATTAAGTTACGTTAATGAATCTAGGCTATCTAGCCATGAGACAATGTTATTGAGTTATGTTAACTAAAATCCGTACTATGATGCACTTGTCTTTGGCTAAACATCGAGAAAATCAACAGAGTGAACTGGCTAAGTTACTGATGTTATATTACATTATTTTTTGTTCCAGAGAGATTAAAGTAAATTGTTAGGGTTTGTTAATTGAAAAAAAAAAGTAACAGCTAGATTGAAGGTAAAATACAAAGAGACATTACCTGAATTGCTGGAAAAGGATCCGCGGAAGACGAACTCATCCCTCTAGTAGATTGCGATAAAGAGCTGCTTAAAATCAATCAATAAATTAATTAACTAATTGTAAAAAAATATAGACATTCAAGAAAACGTAACAAATCAAGTAGCTTCACAATGAACCAGTTATAGTGAAATTTACATTGTCACAAAAGAAAGAGAGAAAAGAAAAGAAACGCAGCATTCGAAGAAAACCCTAGAAGATGGAGAAGAAGGATGAAGAGACACGAACTTACAAGAACTCAGTATTAGTACTAATAATATTACTCCTCAACTCAACGAAAAGCTAAGAGGGAAAAAACGAGAGCGGAGCGCACCAGAAACGAATTGAGGGTTCCGCATATTTATTTTTCGCACTAGTAATAGTTTTCTCCAGCTAGCTATCCAACCTCACCGCCCTTTATCCAATTCAACCCTCATCTTCAATGAAACCACGAAAATGCCATCCACCTTTATTTATGTTTATTAAATTTTATTAAATATATTAAATTAAATATTTGAATTAGTATAACATTTCTTTTTGAATTTATATTTTTTAAATTTTGAATTTTATTTTAGAAGATAATTTTTTATTATTTATTTTATAAAAAAATATAAAAAATATTTAAAAATAAAAAATTATATTATATCTTTTCAAATAAAAAATAAAAAATTATATTTAAAAATTAA
>NC_029787.2:85022757-85037870 GCF_000816755.2 Arachis ipaensis
ATTAAAATTAGGATAATTCACACAAACAAATCAAATGAAAAATAATATTACACTAATGTTTTAAAACGAAAAAATTTACATACATGTCATAAAATAAATTTATATAAATCGAAGAGTAAATCCTTATAATGGTCTCTGAAAATCATGCAATTATCCGATTTGATCTTCGAAATTCTAAATTTTGCATAATGGACCTCTAGATACACCGCTCCGGGATCATAGTTGTCCATGTTCTTGTTTCCGGTGATGAGTCAGCAATCACGACATTGACATGTCATGACTTGCCATGTTGAAATGAGTTAAAATGTTGCCGTTCTGATTTGACGTCCACTTTTGACAAAAACAATACTGTTCAAGTCAAATTAAGCATGTAAAACGCTTTTGATTAAACACCCTCATTTCATTCGTCTTCTCCACTTCCACCCTTCTTGTTCTTCTTCTTTTTTTTTCCCTCTCTTCATCAATGGTATTCCCGTAAAATTCTGTTAGAGCGATTAAAATTTTTGTCTCCGAAAGACATCTAAATCAGGTCTCATTTTGTCGTTCGTCTTCTCCTTCATTATAAGTAGGAAGTTTTGTCATTGTTATTATTAGTGAAGGTAATTCTTTTTTTGCAATGCAGGATGATTCTTCATTATGTTTATGTTGCGAGTGTAGTTGATGTTGTTTGATTTTTTTTATCAGTGTAATTCTAGAAATTAGGTTGGGATTTATGAGGATGCTTTATTTGATTAGTTTACATTTTGATAGTATAATCACTTAAACATGTAGCATAATAATATTGTTTTTTACTGTTTTTATCATTTTTTTATTAGATTCTTTGGAAGTTTTGCATTAAAATATATAAATAGATTTCGTATTCAGCTATGAAAAAGTTAAAGCTCAAAGCCAAGAAAGTTTTTTGTTCAAGTGAGAGTTGATTATTTGCTAATTTTAATTTTAGAAAATTTATAAGGTAAATAGTTTCTTTTTTCTTTTTAATTCATATGCGAGAATAAGAAGGATTTAATTGTCAAGAAATGTTTATGTCAAATGAGTGGAATACTGATTGTTAAAAATAAGTGGAGTACTGATTGTTGAATAGTTCAAATAAGTGGACTACTAGTTGTTAAATAAATAATTAGTGTATGTTTTCGTGTTCTATATAGGTAATACATAAAATTATATAAAAAAAAATTTATTAAAATTTAAATAAAAAAGATCTATTATAATTATTATTATAAATATTTTATAATTTAAAAATATTAAAAATAATTAATATTTATTTTAATTAATTTGAATTAATTGAATGGTTATCTCATTTGTCCGCTTAAATAAGTATTTAGAGTTCGAATTTCATCTTGTGTGACAGACTCTTAATAAATAGAGTATTAATATGTGGTGGATTAGTTTTCGACTTACCGAGTTAGAAAATCTGTAGAAAAAAATTGTATTTGTCTTTAAAATAAAATCATTTTTCACTAATAGCAATACTTATGGACTTTTGTCTTTGTTGAAATTTACTTGGGATAATTTTATTTGTTGGTATCATATTCATTCTTGAAGTCAAAACAATATGATCAACATTGTTACTTGTTAAAAGTTCATATTTTATGAAATAATTTTTAAATTTTCAAATTCATAAACTTATGTCATTACAAAAGTTATTAGATTGATTAATATTTCTTGATAACATGGTGTAACGAAACACTATCGTTGAGTATTAGTTAGTGTAAAAAGAAACCAATAACAACTTTTGTTATTCAATATATAACTTATTCTATTGCAAAATAAATTAATATTTTCTAAACTTGTAAATACATTTTCTTCTAATTTCTTATCTTAAAATGCATTCTGGTTAGTGAGATCAAATTTAAAATATTTTTTTATTTTCTTACTCAAATTTAAAATTAAATTTAGAACTGATTAACAACTCATCCTTTTTTAATTTCAATAAAAAATAAATTGGTTAGATACAAAATATTCAACATTTAATAATTTTAATCTTTTAAATTTTAATTAATATTGACTTAAGTTACTTATTTTGTATGTTAAATAATATTTTGTATGTTAAATTTATTAAATATTAAGATGAAAAAATTGTTCAATAAATTATACAAATAGTTATTATAGAAAAGAAAAAAAAATTATATATCATATATAATAATCATTGATATATATAGTGTCATGTATATATTAAGATTATCTATTTTAATTATGTGTGTAACACCTAACTTTTAGCACCTCATGATCGTACCAAAAGCGAGGCGTTACTAACCTAATTCCTTTTATTATCTATTTAATATTGAGCCTTTACGTATAAAATTATCGATTGTTTTACTAAAACTTATAACTTTTCCAACAAGAACAAACAACACATATTCACATACTTAATATTAATAATACATTGTAGTATTATATACAAAAGCAATTATAAAACCTACCCCTCTGAATAAAACTCTAACTGACAAGGTGGGGGTGAATAAATTCTAGCAACTCAACTCGTAAACATATTCCTCTGTGCTCCCGCAACTTCGCAATAAGCCTTCGCACCTGTAGCTGAAAGGGGTGGAGATAGGGGGTAAGAATTGGGGAGTTCTTAGTAGGGTCGGGGTTAGAAGTTAAGTTCATTATCCAAATTTAAAACTCTTATTTTCCTTATAAAAATTTCACGCAAAATGACATTTCATATATTTCACCGCTTACTAAGAAACCATTTTAACCAAAGCCTACTGCTGGTCCTTCCAATCACGGCCTTTGGCCCAAATCAAATCAACTCCGTCTCTGGTCCAAATTAAATCAACTTGGCTTACAGCCCAATTCAACACGAATCACCATCAAAACTCAATCACAAAACAGAATCAATTATAGGCACAAACAATGCAAGACAAACACAAATCAGAAGGCAATTATAGAATATAGAATCCAATCACAAGCACACACAATCATAAAAACATAATCACAACAAGTATGCGCAAACAAGTATGATGCATGTCTAGTCCTATACAGGCCATGAGCTCATGTGTCGGTTTGTTACCTGATTCCCGACATTGGTCCTGAGATAAGCGTTCCGTACCGTCATCCTTATCTCAGCCAACGTCCCCTTCATGAGCATTACGCATCGCCGTCCTCATGGGGGAACCTTCTTTACAGTCTCCAGTGAGCGTTACGCATTGCTGTCCTCACTGAGCCGTCCCTATAGTATCAACGTCCCCTCCATGAGCGTTACGCATCGCCGTCCTCATGGGGGAACCTTCCATTCGGTCTCCAGTGAGCGTTACGCATCGCCGTCCTCACTTAGCCGTCCTTATAGTGTCAAGTGAGTGTTATGTATCGTCGTCCCCACTAGACACTTGGCACTAAGGCCCAAACAGCACTCAAATTCTTTTCAATCTTTGCTCTCTACTCTACTACGGTAGAGATCCCTTTAATTAATACATTCTTTTCTATCTGCTCTACTGTGGCAGACGTTCATTAAAATCTTTTAGTCTTTACTCTCTGCTCTTCCGTGACAGACAGTATTTTAAAGTCTTTTTATCTTTGGTCTCTACTCTCCTGTGGCAGATATCCCTTTAGTTAATACATTATTTTCTTTCTCCTCTTTCTTTTTATTTTCTTACTTCTTTTCTTTCTCTCTTCTTTTCTTCAATCTTTTAATTCTTTATCATAACTCAACTTCGCATTCTTCCTTTGCCTTTCCCTAAGTATCTTATGGAAAAGAATTGTAAAGTACTTTAATGAAGATTGCGTTCTCTAAAACTTTTAAAATTACTCTATTTGCTCTTCTCTAACATATAATAATATTAATAATATCTTTACTAGATAACATTTTTAATAAAATAATAATAATAATAATATAAATAAGATATTTTAAATAATAAATAAATAATATATTTATATCTTTTCTTAAAACTTAGTTTATAAAACCTTACTTTTAAATTTTTATCAATTACTTTCTAAATCATGAATCTTTTAATGTTTTATTTTTTTAACCTCAATATTTTATAAAATTATATTCAAATCCTCAATTATTTTCATATCTATAAAAATAGCTTGAATTTTTATAAAATATCCATTTTACCCCTAAACTTTACTTATTACCCAAAATACCTGAAAAACGTATATAATTATAAAATTAACTTCAATTTTTTATTAAATTACTATTTCATTCTCAAATATAAATCTTAATTCTCCGATTATAACTTTATCAAAAAATTGAATCTCATTTTCAAAATTTTTCAAGTTTTCAACTTGAGTTTTAAGTTCATTTTTTTAAGTTTTACTATTACCGATTTTTTCTCAATTTTTAATTTAATCTTTCAGCTACCAAATCTCACCAATTTCCTCAAAAATATTGTAACACCCAAAACTTTAGCACCTTATGATCGTACTAAAAGTCCGAACACTACTTACCTCTATTCTTTTAATTATTTACTATGTTTATTTAATATTGAGCCTTTGGAAATACAAAACAAAACTTTAATTAAGAAAATAAAATAGTTTTTATTACTTTCACTTGCTTAATCACAAAGATATATATATTCACATAGCATGATATACATAGACTTATTCAAAGACTCTCAAATACAATTCCTACTTCTCTAAAAAATAAAAACAATAAATAATGAGGTGAAAATAAAATCTAAGAACTCAACTTGTAAACAGAATCTTCTATGCTCTTGTAGTTCCGCACTAAGCCTTCGCACCTGTAGCTGAAATGGGTGGAAATAGGGGGTAAGAACTTGGGAGTTCTTATTAGGGTTGGGGTGTATAGTTATATCCATTTTATATATACTTGGTTAGCAACAACAGTCAATAAAGTACGAGTCAATTCAACAATTATAGAACTCAAAACCCAATCACAAGCACACAAATCATAGAAAATACGCTCACAAACAAATATGCGCAAACAAGTATGATGCATATCTATCCCTAGTGCAAGTAATGAGCTCATCTGTCGGTTTTGACCTGCTCCCGACGCAACTCAACAACCTTTGTCTGAGTTTGGTTTCCAGTGTCATAACCTCTGTCTTACAGGTGCGACTCTCTTGAGTCGATGTATGTAAACATAACCTCTGTAAGCAACCTCTGTCTTACAGGTGCGACCATCCCCTGGATTGGCCGATGTATCTCTGAAAGCAAATCTCGGTGGACTCACCACCATATCTCTGCTCGTTTTCAGCAGGTACATAATCATCTTAGCTCGTTCTTTCTTTCGTTTCTTTTATTCCTACTCCCTACTCTCCTATGGTAGAGATTCTTTAGAATTTTTTAACATTCTCTCTCTGCTCTTCTGTGGCAGAAGTTTTCTTTAATATTTTTCTTTCCTTTTCTTTTCTTTCTTCTTCTTTTTTTCTTATCGTTCATAATATAAATCATCCTCACATTGTTCCCTCACCTTTTCCTAAGTGTCTTATAGAAAAGAATTATAAAGTTCTTTATTTAATTAAGTCTGTGTTCTCTAAAGATTTTAGGATTACTTTGCTTGCTTGCTTACTCATTAATATTGTACACTATGATATTCTTACAAAATAATATCTTTGATAAATACTAATTATAATAATAATTTATTTTAATATAAATAGATAATTTTAAAAAAGTATTTAAAATAATATTTATAATCTTCTTTTAAAACTTAGTTTATAAAACCTTATTTTTAAACTTTTATTAATTACTTTCTAAATCATGAACTTTTTAATATCCTATTTTTAACTTTGATATTTTATAAAATTATATTTGAATCCCACTTATTTTTATATTTATAAAAATAACCCTGGTCTTTTACAAAATACCCATTTTTACCTCTTGAAAAATACAATTTAATTACTAATCTTTTTCTTATATCAAAACTGAAACCCTTAGCCCTTTCCTTTCAAAATATTACTTTTTATTTTAATCCGTTCTCGAATTTTTCGATTACCGATTCTTCATAACTTTTAATTTAATCTCTTGACCATCAAATCTCACCAAATTTATACTTTATTTTCAACGATATTCCAGCCCAAAATTCACCAAAACACCCTAGCTGACCGTTCATATATAGCCGAATCAACAAATCACAATCAACAATAATAATTCAACCAAACTAACTCATTCAAACTCAAACAATAATCAACCAAATCAACATTTTCACTTATCAAATTCACATTTAATTATTATAAAGTTACCAAATTCTACCTCCGTACGAAATCAAAACAACAGAAGCTCCGAAAAAACTTTCTGACCGAGTCGCTGAAAAAAAAAACGTCCGAAATTGCCTGTACCTCTTAGAACTCTAATTGACCAAACTTAAAGAGAAGAAAAGCTATGTCACTATCAATTTCTACCGAATAAAAGTGATACTAACAAAAAAAAAAAAGATACAAACACTTTTAAATGATTAAATTTTTTTTTGGAGTTATCGATCTCAATTTATCGAATGCCAAAGACCGAACGTTCCATGGTTTCTCATTCTCTCTCTCGGCCATCCTTCTTTTCTTTCTTCTTTGGATTCGGTGGTTCATTAGAAAGATGATGATGGTGATTAAGAAAGTTCACATGTGTCATGCATGTTATATATATACATATGTATTCATGCCACGTTTTCAATTTGCTTTCCTTACCCGGTTAATTAACGGCTAATTAACCCATAAATGAGAATTTATTCTAGAAAGTTAAAGATGTTATTTTTATGGCTAAATGTGATAGAGGAGAGTGAGACAAGAATTTCGGTACCAATTTTATAGAAATCGGACCAAGATTGGACTGAACGGACCAAATCGGGCCAACCGGACCCAAAGTGGACCCTTGGCCCAACTAAACTAAACTAAAACCCTAGTTTTCAGCACTCTCTCTCCTAACAACACACAAACACACGCTGAAATGGTGGAGAGGAAGGGAAGAACACTCTCTCAAGTTCTCTCCTTTGGTTGATCTTCAAATCACCATAACTTTTGATCTAGAGCTCCGATCGCCGCACCGTTTGCGGCCACGCGTTCACCACGGAGAGCCCTACAAAACCCATACAATCAATCTTAAGGTAAGCCACGTTTTGTTCTTCGAAAATCCAGCCCTTGTTTTCGAGTTTCATGGATGAAATGTTGAGATTTTGGGCTCTTTGATGTTATAGGACCCAACTCTCTTGAAGGAGAAGGTTAATCTTGTCTCCTTGGACCTTGGGTGTGGTAAGATTCTCAACCCTAGTGTAATTTATTGTTCTATGATGTTGGGTATTGAGATGTTGTGTATGGGTATGATGATTGTGGCTTAGGTTACGTATATGTGAATATTGGAGCTTGATTGGTGATTTTGGAAAGCTTGGGAGAGGGTTTTGTGTGATAAAATCTGTTTTTGGAGGTGTTGAGACCTTGAGAGCTTGTGGACAAGGGGTTTGAAAGTGCTCCGGTTGAGCTTGGGAAATCGGCTAAGGTATGGTCTCGGTTTCTCGTATCTAATATGTAATATGGTAGGAAATACTTAGGCTAGAGGCCCTAAGATAGGCATTGAATGATTGATGTTGTTAAATGGTTGAGGTATATGATGTGATCATATATGTGATTATGAATATTGATGCCTTGATTGTGTGATATATGAGAAAATGCATGTTGTGATATATGCTTAATGAATGATTAAGGTTGAATTGGGGGGTGGTACCATGTTGATGGGGAGTATGATGTTGATTATGTATAATGATGGTTGATTGGAAATGGTATTATTGGAAATTGGGATGAGGGAGGATGTATGACATGATATTGTGTTTGTCCTTTAGCCATTTGAATGAGAAGTGTTAAAAAAGTTGGATGGTGATTTTGGAAAATTTGGTAAAATGTTAATGTGTGAGTTGAGGATGGCTTGATGTTGATTTTGGTACATTTTGATTGATTTCAAAGAAAAGGGATGAAATTGGCATGTTTTGATTGATTTTGAAAAGAGTTGAAAGTGGCTTGTTTTGAAAATGGCACTTTATGGTTTTGTATGAAAACTTTATTTTTGGGCATACTTTGATGGAACATAACTTAAACTACAGATCTCTGATTTGTGCCAAATCTATTTAGAAATGAAACTGGACCCGGGATGTCCATGCCGTTCGAAGAACGGGTGAAAAACGATTTAAAATGAGAAAGTTATGTCCGTCGGAAGATTGGGGGTTGAATCTGTAAATTCTGCAGCTTTTAACTTAGAAAATTTTTTAGCAGAATGACCCTCCGCGCGTAGGTGTACTTGGCGCGTACGCGTCGTTCTTCAAGAAAGCACCATCCACGCGTGCGCGTGGTGTGCACGGGCGCGTCGATGCGCTGCACCAAATGCCTAGCTATTTTTCCGAGAGTTGTGCCAGAGTTGTACCAGTTTTGTGCCTGGGGCGCAAGAGCACCCACACGTATGCGTGGTTGACGCTCGCGCGTCGTTTGGCTATTTTTCAACCCGCGCGTCCGCGCGTATGACGCTTGCGCGTCGATGAGATTTTGTGGCCATCCACGCGTGTGCGTGGAGTGCGCGTACACGTGGCTCTGTTTTCATCCCAAAGTTGATTTTTGAGTTTTAAAAGCCAAATTTCATACTTCTAAGCCTCCGATCTCACCACTTATGACACTGTGAAAGGCCCGGATGAGCTCGCCCCCGTAAATATTCACCAGTGAGGGTGATGGATATGGATCATGATTATGATCAAGTTTATGATGAGTATAACTCGAGTTGGGGATGCGCGACAGAGGGACAGTCCAATGGTTAGCTACCAGGACTTGTCGGGTTGGCTCTATGACCGACAGATGATATCATCAGCCACTAAGGATAGGCATTCATCATATGCATACTATATGAATTGTTTGAGATTGCCTATTTGACTGCATATTACTTGCTAATTGTCTAAATGCATTATTTGTTTCTATTTGTAAATCTCTTGTCTGATCTAACTGTGTTTGCTATATTTGCTCTAGGATTGCCTTCGGCTTTCCTCTATTATTATGTATTATATATGTGGAAGCTGTTACCATGCTGGGGACCTCTGGTTCTCACCCATGCGGATTTTGTGGTTTTCAGATGCAGGACGTGAGGTTTCTCGCTGAGGCATGCTAGAGACTTCTGGATTAGCGAAGATCCTTTGTTCTCGGGACTCCGTCTTGGTTTATATATTTTGTTTAGATACTTTTATCTCCACTAAATAATACAAACTGTGATGACTCCTCTTATAGGAGATTTTTGGAGAATAGGGTTCTGTATTTGTGTCCCTTTGGGTTTCCTTTGGGGTTTTCTTATTTTATTATATGTATATATATATATATATATATTGCTATGCTCGGACCAGTTATCTTCGCATCCGGATTTGAGTTTTGATATTTCCGTTTTTGACACTCTTTTGTATATATATAATCTCGCGTTAACTTATCCTTTGCTTGTTGCGTTATCGATCGGAGTGTTGCGCTTTCGAGTTGCGATTTTTGCTTACCCCTTTTTCTACAAAGGCTCCTAGTTATAATCCTTATTCACACTACTATACATACTAGATTTTTGTTTTAGATGTCGTAATACCTTGCCATCTCTGGATTATGACTTAAGCATAAGACTCTGTATGGTAGGGTGTTACATTATGGTATCAGAGCAGTTCGTTCCTGTAGAGCCTGAGGGACGGACTGACTATGTTTCTGTGCATTCTCTGTATGTGTGTTATGTGCTGTTAGTATATCTACTTGATATAATTGGCATAAACGTTCATGAGCATGCATTTGGGACTTTGAAGCACTAGACTTCCGATATTGAGACTGATCATCTTAATATCGATTGTTTGGTGTGTATAGGAACCAGATGGCGCCATGTGGACGCGGTAGAGGTCGTAGGAGCGGTCATACGAATGCTCGTGCGCCGGAGATTAACCCTAATGACCCGGTGAACTTTATGACTGCATTGGAGAACATGGCTGCTGCTATGCAAGCCACTGCTGAGGCTCTTGGTCAACAGATGAACAACCATGGTAATGACGGAGGTGGAGTTCAGGGTCTGATGACACTGGCAAACTTTTTGAAGGTTAATCCACCTAAGTTCAAGGGAACCACTAGCCCGACTGAGGCCGATACATGGTTTCAGGCCATGGAGCGAGCACTGCAAGCGCAGGTGGTACCTGAAGGGCAGCGTGTGGAGTTCGCTACCTATTTTCTCACTAGGGAAGCGTCGCATTGGTGGCAAGGAATCCGACGCCTCCTGCAGCAGGGTGATGCTTATATCACCTGGGATGTCTTCCAAGAGGAGTTCTATAAGAAGTACTTTCCGACTTCTGCCAGGACGGCCAAGGAGCTTGAATTGTTGCAGCTGAAGCAGGGTACTATGTCCGTATCTGAGTATACTGACAAGTTTGAGGAGCTGTTCAGATTCTCTCGTATGTGTCAAGGGACTCCGGTGGAATATGAGGAATGGAAGTGTGTTAAGTACGAAGGAGGACTCCGGAGTGATATTTTCGGTTCGGTGGGGCCAATGGAGATTAGGACTTTTTCTGAGTTGGTGAACAAGTGTAGGGTTGCTGAAGAGTGTGTGAAGAGGGCAGCCACTGAGAAAGGAAGTCACAAAGGATCATTTCAACAGAACCGAGGGAAGAGTTTTGCACCTAGAGGTCCGCCTTTCAAGAGGGAAGGTTCCTTTAAGAGGCCCAACAACAACTACTCCTAAGGGAAAAGGTTTGGAAAGCAGCCTCAGAATGATCAAGCTTGTACTAGGTGTGGGAGTCACCATCCGGGAGTACCATGTAAGGCCAGATGGGGTTTGTGCTACAATTGTGGAAAGGCGGGGCATAGAGCCGCAAGTTGTCCGGAGCAGTAGAAGCAAGGTGTTGGGAAAGCACAACAGACCGGTTGGGTGTTCACCACCTCAGCTAGGGGTGCAGAGGGATCCGAGACACTCATTCGAGGTAACTGTGAAATGGCTGGTCAAACTTTAAATGCTTTATTTGATTCAGGAGCATCGCATTCATTCATTGCATTTGAGAAAGCCCATGAGTTAGGATTGAAGATCGTAACCTTAGGTTATGACCTAAAAGTATATAATGCTACCCATGAAGCCATGGTAACTAGGCTAGGATGCCCGAAAGTTTTGTTTAGGTTCAAGCAGCGTGATTTTGTCCATAATTTAATCTGCTTACCGATGATCGGTCTTGATCTTATCTTGGGATTGGACTGGTTATCTGAGAACCATGTCCTGCTTGAGTGTTCTACAAAGTCGGTGTACTTTATGCTGGAAGATACAGAAGGGCTGGTTGTGGTGAATAATTATTACTTGAATTCGATAATGGTGAACTGTTCCGGAATCGAATGTCAGGGTATCCTGTTGTTAACCGCGGGTGTTTTGGGTGATGACCAAAGGTTGGATCAGATTCCAATAGTGTGTAAGTTTCCGGAAGTGTTTTCCGATGATATTGAGGAATTTCCACCTAATCGAGAGGTCGAGTTTGCTATTGAATTGGTGCCTGGGGTGGGACCAATCTCAAGTGCTCTTTATAGAATGTCACTGTTAGAGATGGCCGAGCTAAAGTCTCAGTTAGAGGAATTTTTGGGTAAGAACTTTATCTGACCAAATGTTTTCCCGTGGGTGCTCCAGTGTTACTGGTAAAGAAGAAAGATGGAAGTATGCGACTCTGTGTGGATTACAGGCAGCTGAATAAGGTCACCATAAAGAATAAGTACCCATTGCCGAGGATTGATGATCTCATGGATCGGTTACAAGGAGCTGGGGTTTTCTCCAAGATCGATTTGCGATCCGGTTATCACCAGATAAGGGTGAGGGGTGAGGATATCTCTAAGACCGCTTTCAGGACTCGTTATGGTCATTACGAGTACACTGTAATGTCCTTTGGGTTGACGAACACTCCTGCGGTATTCATGGTTTACATGAATAGAGTGTTCCGTCCGTTTCTGGATAAATTCGTTGTTGTCTTCATTGACGAGATACTAATTTACTCCAAGACTAAAGAAGAGCATGCAGAACACTTGAGGACCGTGTTGCAAATTCTAAAGGAGAAGAAACTCTATGCGAAACTGTCTAAGTGTGAGTTTTGGAAGGATGAGGTAAAGTTTTTGGGTCATGTGGTGAGTAAGAAGGGAATAGCCGTAGATCCAACTAAGGTGGAAGCTGTGATGGATTGGAGGCAACCAACCACAGTAACTGAGATAAGGAGTTTTCTGGGCTTAGCTGGCTATTATCGAAGGTTCATCAAAGGCTTTTCGCAATTAGCCTTGCCGTTGACAAAATTAACCCGCAAAGACACTCCGTTCGTTTGGACTCCTGAGTGTGAGGAAAGCTTTCAAGCATTGAAAAAAAAGTTGACCACTGCACCTGTGTTGGTGTTACCTGAGCCGAACGAACCATTTGAGGTGTACTGTGATGCCTCACTAAAGGGTCTAGGATGTGTGCTGATGCAGCATCATAAAGTGGTGGCGTATGCCACACGACAGTTGAGACCTCATGAAGTTAGTTACCCTACGCATGATTTGGAACTCGCTGCGGTCGTGTTTGCCTTGAAGGTGTGGAGGCATTATCTCTATGGGGTTAAGTTCCAAGTCTTCTCCGATCATAAGAGCTTGAAATATCTCTTTGATCAGAAAGAGCTTAATATGAGGCAAAGAAGGTAGATGGAATTATTGAAGGACTACGACTTTGAGTTGAATTACCATCCGGGAAAGGCAAATGTAGTGGCGGATGCGTTAAGTCGAAAGTCGTTATATGTGGCTTGGATGATGCTTCAAGAGGAGAAGTTGCTCAAGGGATTCGAGAGTCTAAAAATTGGTGCTCGAGAAGTATCTGGAACCTTGTGTTTGAGCCGATTAGAAATCTCGAGTGATTTTAAGTCCGAGCTCCTAAAGGCTCATGAAAATGATGAAGCGTTATGGAAGGTGTTACCGGCTATCGAGCAAGGAAAATAGTGGAGAGTGTCGGAAGAAAAAGATGGGTTATGGAGATTCAAGGGTAGGGTCATTGTGCCGGATGTTGGCACTTTGAGGCAAGATATCTTAAAGGAGGCACACAAAAGCGGATTCTCCATTCACCCGGGAAGTACTAAGATGTACCATGATTTAAAGGCGATGTTTTGGTGGCCAGGTATAAAGAATGATGTGGCGGAATATGTTTCAAAGTGCTTAACTTGTGAAAAGGTGAAGATTGAACATCAAAAACCTTCCAGGATGTTGCAACCTTTAGAGGTTCCGCAATGGAAGTGGGAAAGTATTACAATAGACTTTGTGTCAGGATTGCCAAGGACTAGGACTGGTTTTGATGCTATCTGGGCGATCGTGGACCGACTGACGAAATCAACTCACTTTTTACCCATTCGGATGACTTACACCCTTGAGGAACTAGCACGGTTGTACATAAAGGAGATTGTGAGACTTCATGGCGTACCGGCTACTATAATCTCTGATAGAGATCTTCGTTTCACTTCGAGGTTTTGGGGTACATTTCAGAAAGCTTTTGGAACCCGATTAAGCTTGAGTACAGCGTACCATCCTCAAACAGATGGTCAATCCGAGAGGACGATCCAAACACTAGAGGATATGTTGAGAGCTTGTGTTTTGGACCAACTGGTGAGTTGGGATCGGTATATGCCGTTAGTGGAGTTTTCATACAATAATAGTTACCATGCGAGCATCGGAATGGCTCCGTATGAGGCCTTGTATGGGAGGAAATGTCAATCTCCGCTATGTTGGTGTGAAGCTGGAGAGAAAGGCTTGTTGGGGCCGAAAATGATAGCTGAGACCACTGAACAAGTCAAGAAAATTCGAGATAGGATGCTTACGACGCAGAGTCGCCAGAAGAGTTACGCCGATCAGAGGCAGAAGCCCTTGGAATTTGAAGCAGGAGATTATGTTTTCCTGAAGGTTACTCCAACCACAGGAGTAGGTAGGGCGATTAAAGCGAAGAAGTTGAATCCTCGATACATTGGTCCATTTCAGATCCTGGAGAGGATTGGACCAGTAGCGTATCGGATGGCTCTACCACCTCATCTTTCGAACCTGCACGATGTGTTTCACGTGTCACAGCTTCGGAAGTACACTCCTGATGCTAGCCATGTATTAGAACCTGAGTCGGTTCAGTTAAGAGAAGATTTGACGCTTCCAGTAGCTCCAGTTAGAATTGACGATACTAGTATCAAACGATTGCGTGGAAAAGAGGTTTCATTAGTCAAAGTGGCTTGGAGTCGAGGCGGTGTTGAGGAACACACTTGGGAACTTGAGTCGGAGATGCGAACGGATTATCCGCACTTATTCTCAGGTAATTGAATTCGAATTTTGTGGGCAAAATTCCCAATTAGGTGGGTAGGATGTAAGACCCGGTTAATTAACGGCTAATTAACCCATAAATGAGAATTTATTCTAGAAAGCCAAAGATGTTATTTTTATGGCTAAATGTGATAGAGGAGAGTGAGACGAGAATTTCGTTACCAATTTTATAGAAATCGGACCAAGATTGGACCGAACGGACCAAACTGGGCCAACCGGACCCAAAGTGGGCCCTTGGCCCAACTAAACTAAACCAAAACCCTAGTTTTCAGCACTCTCTCTCCTCACAACACACAAACACACGCTGAAATGGTGGAGAGGAAGGGAAGAACACTCTCTCAAGTTCTCTCCTTTGGTTGATCTTCAAACCACCATAACTTTCGATCTAGAGCTCAGATCGCCGCACCGTTTACGGCCACACGTTTACCGCGGAGAGCCCTACAAACCCCATACAATCAATCTTAAGGTAAGCCACGTTTTTCTCATCGAAATTCCAGCCCTTGTTTTCGAGTTTCATGGATGAAATGTTGAGATTTTGGGCTCTTTGATGTTATAGGACCCAACTCTCTTGAAGGAGAAGGTTAATCTTGTCTCCTTGGACCTTGGGTGTGGTAAAATTCTTAACCCTAGTGTAATTTGTTGTTCTATGATGTTGGGTATTGAGATGTTGTGTATGGGTATGATGATTGTGGCTTAGGTTGTGTATATGTGAATATTGGAGCTTGATTGGTGATTTTGGAAAGCTTGGGAGAGGGTTTTGTGTGATAAAATCTATTCTTGGAGGTGTTGAGACCTTGAGAGCTTGTGGACAAGGGGTTTGAAAGTGCTCCGGTTGAGCTTGGGAAATCGGCTAAGGTATGGTCTCGGTTTCTCGTATCTAATATGTAATGTGGTAGGAAATAC
>NC_029787.2:85038053-85040640 GCF_000816755.2 Arachis ipaensis
GATGCCTTGATTGTGTGATATATGAGAAATGCATGTTGTGATATATGCTTGATGAATGATTAAGGTTGAATTGGTGGGTGGTACGCTGTTGATGGTGAGTATGATGTTGATTATGTATAATGATGGTTAATTGGAAATGGTATTATTGGAAATTGGGATGAGGGAGGATGTATGACATGATATTGTGTTTGTCCTTTAGCCATTTGAATGAGAAGTGCTAAAAGGGTTGGATGGTGATTTTGGAAAATTTGGTAAAATGTCAATGTGTGAGTTGAGGATGGCTTGATGTTGATTTTGGTACATTTTGATTGATTTCAAAGAAAAGGGATGAAATTGGCATGTTTTGATTGATTTTGAAAAGAGTTGAAAGTGACTTGTTTTGAAAATGGCACTTTATGGTTTTGTATGAAAACATGGTTTTTGGGCATAATTTGACGGGACATAACTTGGACTACAGATCTCTGATTTATTCCAAATTTGTTTAGAAATGAAACTGGACCCGGGATGTCCATGTCGTTCGAAGAACGGGTGAAAAACGATTTAAAATGAGAAAGTTATGTCCGTCGGAAGATTGGGGGTTGAATTTGTAAATTCTGCAGCTTTTAACTTAGAAATTTTTTTAGTAGAATGACCCTCCGCGCGTAGGCGCACTTGGCGCGTACGCGTCGTTCTCCAAGAAAGCACCATCCACGCGTGTGCGTGGTGTGCGCGGGTGCGTCGATGCGCTGCACCAAATGCCTAGCTATTTTCCCGAGAGTTATGCCAGTTTTGTGCTGGGGCGCAAGAGCACCCACGCGTACGCGTGGTTGACGCTCGCGCGTCGTTTGGCTATTTTTTAACCCGCGCGTCCGCGCGTATGACGCTTGCGCATCAATGAGATTTTGTGGCCATCCACGTGTGCACGTGGAGTGCGCGTACGCGTGGCCCTGTTTTCATCCCAAAGTTGATTTTTGAGTTTTAAAAGCCAAATTTCATACTTCTAAGCCTCCGATCTCACCACTTATGTCTTAAATCATTATGATATGCCTAGCAATGAGGCAAGGGACTAGTAAATGTGGTAACTTGCGAGTGGAGCAAGGGAAAAATGAATGATCAATGAGGATCAAAGATGATTATGTGAGATACGGAGGATGGCGGTGAAAGTGCTTGTTGTGCCATGGGCCGAAGGGCCGTAATTGTTAATGAATTGGCTGGTTATGGATTTAACCGTGAGCCGGATGGCTAGATTATTGTCGTGTTACGGCGGAGCCATGATTATGGCTAAGTATAAATGCATATATGCTGTTGAATGAATTGTGAATGTTTGCACTTCCACCGTCGGAGATGAGGGTTTTCCTGGGAGGAAGCAGTGGCTAGCCACCACGTGCTCCAGGTTGAGACTCGAAGTTCTTTTGACCCTATGTCGTAAGTGTGGCCGGGCACCGTGAAAGGCCCGGATGAGCTCGACCCCGTAAATATTCACCAGTGAGGGTGATGAATATGGATCATGATTATGATCAAGTTTATGATGAGTATAACTCGAGTTGGGGATGCGCGACAGAGGGATAGTCCAATGGTTAGCTACCAGGACTTGTCGGATTGGCTCTATAACCGACAGATGATATCATCAACTACTAGGGACAGGCATTCATCATATGCATACTTTATGAATTGTTTGAGATTGCCTATTTGACTGCATATTAATTGCTAATTGTCTAAATGCTTTATTTGTTCCTATTTGTAAATCTCTTGTCTGATGTAACTGTGTTTGCTATATTATACTCTTGCTGGTGGTTGGGAGGTCTGAAGGAATTGGAAAGGGAAGTATTAGTTAGACTGAAGGATCTTTAGTCAGTTGCCATTTACGGTTTAGTTTGTTTATAAGCTTTGATATTATCTGGAGGAAGTTCTAGGATTACCTTTGGCTTTCCTCTATTATTATGTATTATATATGTGGAAGCTGTTACCATGCTGGGGACCTCTGGTTCTCACCCATGCAGATTTTGTGGTTTTCAGATGCAGGACGTGAGGTTTCTCGCTGAGGCATGCTGGAGACTTCTGGATTAGCGAAGATCCTTTGTTCTCGGGACTCCGTCTTGGTTTATATATCTTGTTTAGATACTTTTATCTCCACTAAATAATACAAACTGTGATGACTCCTCTTATAGGAGATTTTTGGAGAATAGGGTTCTGTATTTGTGTCCTTTTGGGTTTCCTTTGGAGTTTCCTTATTTTATTATATGTATATATATATTGCTATGCTCGGACCGGTTATCTTCGCATCCGGATTTGAGTTTTGATATTCCCGTTTTTGACACTCTTTTGTATATATATAATCTCGCGTTAACTTATCCTTTGCTCGTTGCGTTATCGATCGGAGTGTTGCGCTTTCGAGTTACGATTTTTGCTTACCCCTTTTTCTACAAAGGCTCCTAGTTATAATCCTTATTCACACTACTATACGTACTAGATTTTTGTTTTAGAGGTCGTAATACCTTGCCATCTCTGAATTATGACTTAAACATAAGACTCTGTATGGTAGGGTGTTACATTTAATATAAAAGGAATTATATCTTTTATTATTATAATATTTAAAAATTACGTATAT
>NC_029787.2:85040663-85056506 GCF_000816755.2 Arachis ipaensis
TAAGATAATAATTAAATTAATTTTTATTGTTATTATTATTATTGTTGTTATTATTATTATTATTATTTGGTTCTATTCAACCAACGGAAACCATTAAGGGAATAAAGTAAAAGAGATTGAAATAAAACATCTAATGCATACATACATATATAATAATGACACATGTTTTGATTATTTTATTATTCTTTTGAGACCTAATAACATCTTAATGCCACAAATCTTCAAGTTTCACCATTATCCTTTACTCATCTTTATTTTTCTTCCTTCATCACCGAACTGCACTTGGAAAAGAAACAAAGAGAAACCGAGACTGTGGGTGAGAAAAACCGTAGAATCTCTTATCTTTTAGCTTTGATTTCTTGAGATTCGTAACTCTAATTAAAAATTTAATCCAGTAAAAGTGTTCGTATTCTCCTCTTTTACATATTGGCGTTACTTTTGTCCGGTAGAAGTTGACAGTGACGTAGCCTCTCTTTCTCTTGAGTTCGGCCAATTGGAGTTCTAGGAGGCACAGACGACTTCTGACGTTTTCTTCTTCAGCAGCTCGGTCAGAAAACTTCTTTAAATTTTTGTTCATTCTGATTTTGTACGAAGATAGAAAATTTCATGTTGAAATTAACTGTTTTAATTTATGAATGCCATGGAGTCTAGTGAATATTTACAAATAATTTATGATTGTTTGGAATGACTGAATGATAAGTTTGAATTGCACTTGTGACTGAATGTGATGAATATGTATTTGATTTCTTGATTGTTTAGGAATGCTAAGAATTCTGATTATTGAATTAGAAAGTCGGTTTGATTTGTTGGTATTGAACTGAGATTTGAAAATAATTTCTGATTTTGGAAATATTTGAAAAGAGGTTGAGAATTGTTCAATTGGGACCCGAAAAGAGTGGCAAAGTCCAAGTTTTAGGGGAGATGCTGTCGAAATTTTATTATGAAACTTAAGACTTTATTTGAAATATTTAGAAAAATGTTGGACTTAAGAAATTTTATTATTTGGCTTTTGATTTATTAAGAAAAGATTTACGTTTGGGTTTGATTTATTAAGAAAGACTTTATGTTTTGAGTTTGATTGTCGTCCTCTCTAAAGTCTCGAGACCCTGCCGTGAGATTTATTTAATAAATGATTCTTTTAAAGATTTTTAAATCTGAAATGGTTTTGAAGTTGGGTTGGAAAAATCATGGTTAAAAAAGAACTTGTTTTTGTATGAAAGAAGAACTTGTTGTAAGTAAAGTGGTTTCAGAGGTTTGGAAAGGTTATAAAGAGAGGTGTTGGTTTTAAATAAAAATGACTTAAATCTGGTTTATTAAGTAAAGGAACCTCTGCCATAGAAGAGTAGAGAGCAGTGACTGAAAAGATATTGAGTGTTGTTGGGCCTTAGTGCCAAGTGTCTAGTGAGGACGGCGATACGTAACGCTCACTTGACACAATAGAGACGACTCAGTGAGGACGGTGATACGTAACGCTCACTAGAGGCCGTGAGCTTTATGTGTGAATGATTGTGCGGGGATGCCCGTGTGTATGGAACGGCTTTTAGGAGGAAGTGGCACATGCTTCAACTGGAGAATCAGCGCCTGCAAGTACTTGCAGAGGTCATGTTCGGCATACTTCAGCTGGAGAATCAGTGTCTGCAAGAAGTAGAAACTTGCAGAGGTTATGCCGCTCGAATACCTTATCTGACTTGCGAGTCAGATTGCGTCGGGTGCGGGTCGAAACCGACAAATGAGCTCATTACCTGCGATAGGACTAGACATGCATCATCATTGTTTGCACATTTGTATTTGATAGTGTTTGCTTATCTTGTCTCTCTTTGATTGTGCTGTTTGTCTTATTGCTGTTTGTTTGTGTGTTGATCTGTTTCCTGTGCTATTAGTTTGTGTATTGAGGTGACTGAGAACTGAGGTTGTGATTGAGATTTGTCTTAAGTCCGAAAATTTAAAGAAGGTACTTAATTATATAAAGTAATAGTATAAAGTATTTTCAAAAGGTTTGATAAAAATATAGTTTTATTGAGTAAAGTTAATTATTTGCATTTTATTTCATTACTCTTACGGCATTCCCATTCCCTATTGAGAACGCGTGATTTGTTCTCACCCCAAAATCTTTCACCCTTTCAGTGACACAGGTTCGAAGACTCATTTGAAGCTGCGAGTGATTATTAGTCTTATTTGAGTTAAGTTTATGTGTTGAGTCGCTTTCCTGGAATTCCCTCGCTTTTGTTAGTTAAGATTTTATTATACAGAGGGATAGGAGTTGTATCTGAGTTTCATTTGAATTCTTTCGTATGATATTTATTATTCTTACTAACTATGTGACTAGTATTGCTTGGAGATATTTGATATATGATTTTAATTAATAGAAAACAAAACTTTTCGGCTTTTTCTTAAAAATTGAAACGCGAAATCGAACTAAAGGCTCAGTATTAAATAGTAAATACGGAAAATAGGCCAGTAACGCCTCACTTTTGGTACGATCATGACATGCTAAAAGTTAGGATGTTACATTATGGTATTAGAGCAGTTCATTCCCGTTAGTGCCTTGGGAATGGACTAACTATACTTTACTGCATGCTCTGAGTGTCTGTCATGCAGTAGGACTTGTCCTAATGTCAAGAGTTTGAGTCTCAAATGCATGATTGTCTGTTGATTAATGCTGTTAGTCGACTGTTGCATCTCTCATGGTATTAGATCTGGCCAACTTGATTTGTGCATACAGAAACACTAATGGATTGTCATAGACGAAATAGAATTAATAGGTGATGCGAATTATGGGTTTTGGAAACGTTAGAAGTTGCATCTCGGGGTTGCTCGGTCACGTATCTTGTTCTTCCATGGTTTATCTTGAAGTTTTGTTTGGGGTTTCTTTCTAGAAAAGTGAACTAATTATTCCCCAATCTTGTTCCTTATTCATATGTTATTTTTATTTGATCTTAACTGCATACGTTTACTTGAATTCCCTGAGATATTTGCTTTTCTTAAGATGCGGTTTGGTTTTTTTTCTTCATGTCTTGCATCTTATGTATATCTCATTTCGATTGAATTTGGTTCTTTTGAAGTTCTTGTTTCGAACCTTACATTCTGAATTATTCCCTGCCTAATAATGTTCTTAAACATTCTCTTGAATTTTTGTGAACCCTGTCCATAAATTTTGTTCTTCTCTTCCTAAGTTTGATATCTTTTTTAAGTAACTCAAGCTTGTTTTAGAGTAACATGCGATTCCTTGGATATCTGTCTTGTGTTGTTTAAACTCCTTTTCTTGGCTCATGTATTCTCTGATGTAATTTTGGACTTATTGATGCATCAAAGAGAAATGTAGAAATCTTTGTGAACATTGTCCTTGTTGCTTGTCCTTTCTCTGAGGTCTTCTATCCTTTTGAGTGACTTGAGACTTGTTTTGGTGACATGTGCAATCGTTAGATATAGCAAGCGATATGTTAGTTCTTTAGGATACGTTGTGCGGACGCAGAAGGTGGAGTTTGTAAGTGTGCGACATCACAGGATGTTGAGGAGCTTGATTCTTGCGAAGGAGTTTGGTTGATGTTAGACTTGTGCCTGTTAGTGGGTTGCGGAGTGTTTGATAAGGTTGAGAATTCGCGGAGAATCTGTTTAATATGGTATGGTTGGGAATGGTGAAGTTACGTCATGTTGAAATTTAGGTAGCTGAAGCTCTAGAGTTGGTATGAGTTCAGTGTACAAATGATATACCCGTCGTTCTAATACCAGCCTGCCTTGTAATCTTTTTGCATCGAGTCTATCTTGTATCTTCTGCTTTGCGCCAGACTTTTTCCCTATATTTTTAAGCCATAAAAATATCCTGGATTTGAAAACTATATATATATATGTTGAGACCTTAAAGTTTCTTCCTTATATGTTACGTCTTATATATGCTAACATATTTTGCTTTTATTCCTAATGTGTTCAAAAGTAAAGCTAGTTTGAACTTCTTCTTTTTTATATCAATTTTTGAAGGCAAAAATTTTTGTAAAGTAGGTGGGATATAACACCCCGAGTTTTTGAAAATTAAATAATTATCTATTTATGAGCTAAAATATTATATTGAGATATAATTTTTAAAATAACTATTTTTAACAAAAATAATTAAATAAAATTCTATAATTAATAAAACATCTAATGCATATATACATATATAATAATGACACATGTTTTGATTACTTTATTATTCTTTTGACACCTAATAACACCTTAATGCCACAAATCTTCAAGTTTTACCATTATCCTTTACTCATTTTTATTAGTGAAGTGTCCCGTGCGATGTACGTGTATGATAATTTTAATGAAAAATAAAGTTATAATTAAATCATGGACATCTTATGATAAAAGTATCTCTGTTAAATAATAAGCAAAATATATTTTAATTGTAATAATATAATGAACATATTATCAAAAAGATTTAGGATGGCTAATTTTATAATCATGTATAAAATAATAACTTGATAGACGACGGAAAAGTTGTGATTATTATATATTGACAACAAAATTTTGGAATTATACACGGTCACTAGGTTCTTAAATACTTCTTTATAAACAACATTGATGGTATTATCTTTTGTCTTGAATGAATTATTATCAATTAATACCCTTAAACCGGATTTTGATTTTACCCTTGATAGAGCAACATAAAGTTGACCGTGGGTAAAAACAGGTTTCGGCAAGTACAATCCCACAGTTGTTAAAGTTTGACCCTGAGACTTGTTAATAGTCATAGAAAATGAAACAGCTAATGGAAATTGCCTCCTTTAAAACCTAAAAGGAATAGTAGCATTGTTGGGTATCATGTTGATCCGTGGTATCAAAACCACTTGACCTGCTTTATCTCCTGTTAATGTGATACATTCAATAATATGATTACCTAACATGCGTACCTGTAATCTTGTGCCATTGTATAGCCCATTTGATTGATCAATGTTTCGTAGTAACATTACTGGTACACCTTCTTTAAGAGTCAACACGTGAGGAGGCAAGCCTGAATAATTTATAGAATTGAAAACATCTGAAGTGATTGTATCTAATTCAGATTCCATGTTACTTTTCTCTACGCACAATGAATTAGAGCTAAGGTAGGTCTTCTCCTCTCTAATTTAGGTATGTTAACTTCGCTTTCTTCATCAGTAGAATCACCTGCCAAACCATCACCAATAGTCAATAGCCACTCAGCAAATTGTGAAATCTGTCTTAGTTGAGTGTGGTTAGCTCCAACAGTAAGCCGCATGTTGGTTTTAGCTTCAAAACTGTGTAGAATTCCCAGAGATATGATGAATTTATCGAAGACTGCACAATATCTTGACGTGAGCCCATCGGTATGATTGGAAGAATCCGCCTAAAATCACTGCCTAACAAAATAACCTTGCCACCAAAAGGCAGATCTGGATTATAACATTTCTCATACCTCAGAATATCCCGCAAGCATTTGTCCAATGCTTCATCCCAACTTGGCTAACGAAGTACGTTGCTTGATACAACACACAGAGTCTTCATTTAGATCAAGTGGTATCTTAAATCTTAAATGAGTCGTATGACTATTGGGGAGTAATAAGGATGCAGTTCCACTGGATGCCACATTTAGAATAATTTCACCTCTACTCCGTTTAGCAGCTGATAGTGTCCTGTAGAGGTACGTCTTTCCAGTACCACTATATCCATATACAAAAAAAAAGCCTCCAACATCATCATTTACAGCACTAAGGACCTTATCAAATGTTTCATGCTGCTCCAAATTCATGGTGGGTAAATTATTCTCCAACTCCTCCTTAAGTAGGGATAAATCAAAGTTCATCTCATCCATTATTAGAGGATCATCTATGCCATCTAGAGCATAGATAGTTGAGAGAGGCATCTGATCATACTCCTTAACCGATCTACCATTAGCTTGTAATTTTTCCTCAATCTTGGAAAGAGTTAGATTAAGAATTTGCTCTTCAGAAAGTTGTAACTCTGTAGTACATACAACAACTATTGTTAGTATGGTGCTATGTATATACATAATAAAAGAATATAATTAAATATACAACCTTCACAATGCATAGCCTTTCTATGAGAATAAAGGATGTCTTCAGATAATACATGATAACAATGTTCCCAAACCTTTATAGGACTCGAGATGTTGTTTGATAGTAAAAGAACAACAAATAGATCTCGAATGTATCTTGCAGAAGCCCACGTGCTTGCTTCCAACATAGCGTCAATAAATTCTTTATCATCTTGCAACAAACCTAAAGCATAACACGCTTCCTTGAATGTTGAATACACAACACCATCTACCGTTCGAAGATGGATGAAACTCATGCACCCTTTCTGAATGTGCAGAAGAAGTCTGAGGTAATAGTCTTCTCCATTGCCACGCGGCACATGGGTCAACCTACCAATTGAAAACCCTTGCTTCCTTGGCATCCACATTGATATGTCCTCTTTCCATACAAATTTCTTAGAGAATTAGCTGTATGTAAGAGACCGGCCAAAAGTAAACAATTGATTAGTGAGCATCCATGCTAACAACTTGGTGAGCTTGCCATCCACCCTTTCTATGACATCAATGATGTTTTCATGATCTCTAAAGACAACTGGATATTCATTGGGTAAATGAAAAAGTAGTCTAATTACCGAAGGCTCTTTTTGTTGTATGTCATACCCAAATACCCTCCAAGCAGCCTCACAGGCAGATATGTACCTACAGTCATAATAATTACGTATCTCATCAACAACTTGTTGGCAATCACCATCACCTGTTGATTGATAAAAAGCAGCTGTGACCCTATCGTTGCCTTTGTGAACATACTTGAATAGATATTTTATTGCAGATGTCTGACATGTATGCTCGACATTAATGTGACAACCATACGTTAACAGCAGTGATGGATTGTAGGGTACAATGAAAGAATTGTCAAGAACTATGTTCTTTTTTAAAATTGTGCACCAATTGTCAAGCCTTTTATACTTTGGGAACCCAGCTTCATCAATGATAGTCGTTCTTCGAAATTGTTTTGGGTAGAATTTAGAGCAACGACCATTGATTATGCAAGGACTGTTCTCTTATTATGACGACCACATGGTCCATGAACCATGAACTTCTCTACTGCTGCATAGAGCTTAGGTCTATGTAACTTATCTGGTATCTCAGCATAGATCATGTTGTCAATGTCATTTGGAGATTTAGGTGTGTGTTTGGGATCCACGAACAACAGAATATGAGCATGTGGTAAGCCGCATTTCTGAAATTCTACAATACATACATCTACAAAAAATTGGACAATGCGTTAAAGATATTAGATGAAATCTAGTTAAATAAAGAATAATGTATTATCACATGCAGTTATCTGGCCAAAGAATCTCCCGTGCTTAAAGTCCATAATAAGCTCATTCAACTTTATGTGAAAGATCCTAGACACTATGTCGGGTCAATCTTCAGCTTTAAGACCTATGTCCTTTAATAGACGTTTAATCTCATCCCATTCAGGATTGCATGTTATTGTGATAAAATAACTTGGGTATCCTGCATATTTGAAAATTGCAAAAGCATCTTTATAATTATTAAACATATATCTTGGACCACCGGTGAAACTACTTGAAAGGATTATACGTTGACCAGTAGCCACATCATTTGCTTCACCTCTAACCAATGACTCACGTAGAGAGCTGTACTTATCAACCCTCAATTTAGGCTGGTTGTTTTGTATGAAGCTAAGACATTCAGACTCTATCATAGTGTAAGCATCCACCAAGAACTGCTGAAATAATCTTCTAGAATAAAATAAAATGGGAGAATCTTCAAATCTCATCTGAATTTGATATGAGAAGAAATCTCTCATGCTTATATTCTTTTTCTTATGTGAAGATGTACTTCCATGGCGTACAGAAGTTTCAATTCCTGGTCTAAAACCATCTTCTCTATACGAGAATAATAAGGGATACTGAAGGGGCAAGTACAATGGGTGAAGAACGTCAATCCTTTATAACTTCTTGGAAGTGGTTTCGATGATTATATCTCTGTCTAAAATAGATTCATCAATGTCTCTAACAATTAGAATAGCAACCTCTGAAGCAGTTGGTAAATTATATAGTCTTCCATCCTTAACCCTATTACGAATAAGCTTCATCTTAATATCCGGACTATTCTCATTCTTGAACCTTTCTCTAGCATAACGAAATCTTCTCGCCAGTTGATTATGGTTATCCAACATTTCCTTTAGGTCGTGGACAATTTGTCTTTCAATAGCGTTTGATGAATCAACGGAACTGGTATAAAGTTAATGAAAATAAATTAAATCTTATTTTTAAAAGAATTGAGAAATAATATTTCATCAACGTAAAAAAATTACAGAGTATTATATACCTCACAGAAAATATTCGATTTTCGATTTAATTCTATGTATCATAAATATAAAGCTGGGCAAATTTGGGCCTATTATTTTCAACTGGAAGTAAATTACCGATTGAATGGTAATTTTGACCGCTGATTGAAAATGTAGGTGGAGTTGAGCCATTATTGACGCTACGATTAATTTTTCCAGCTATCGACGTGAAAGCAAACATTGAATTAAACTTACGTATGTGTCTCCAAAAGTATCTTCCTTTTTCATTATCATTACAATGCAACTCTTCGAGACGGATAAGAACTTCTTTAAGATTTGGGAGCTCAACCTTTCCGTCCATGCAACATAATCCAAACTATGCAATTTTGTTTCTCACTTTTTGAGAGTCTCTCACCTTCTCACATTGCTGCTTTACAATAAACACAATTATAAATTGGATCACCAGCATCCCAAGTATCTGCATATGTATCAATTTTAAGATTGTGTAATAATAAAATATTAATAATATAATTTCATAAATTAAATAAAAAAATTACATGAGTTACCTTCTTCAACTGAAGGAGTAAATGATGTACCACATACATTATGCTCTACGTCTGAAAATTATTTTTTATATAAATTAAACAAAACCATACAGATAAATTTTATGTATAAAATTTTTGTTGTTGTAATAAGTGATATAATAATAACTTTATTGTTATATGAATTATCACGATCAATGATATTATTATTCTCTAATACAATATCGTCAAATCCATCTATAAGGCATTTATGCAGAATTGGATTTAATATTAAATAAATAGCGCATATTAATATTTATTACACATAAATAAAATAATACCTTCATGATCTTGATTATCTTCTAGAATTTCTGAATCACATTGATGGTTAACTGAATTGGTAATCTACCTGTTACGTTGGACTATAGATTGGGGTCTAACATTTAAACTAAAAAAGAAATTCTTAAACTAATAATTTGACGTCTTCATAAAAAAAATTTAAACTAAACATTATAATAATTAAGTATCTAAACTAATAGTTCCATTAAAAAATAGGTTAATAATAATTAGGTACAAAGACTGCGGTATAACATTAAAACTAAAAAAAATAAAAATTCAAGCAACACCAAAATTTTAAAATTCTAAAACTGTTATGTATCTTGGTTTCTTAACTTTTTTTAAAAAATCTTCTTCATTACTGTTATTAACTAATTATATTTATTTATTATCGATCATTTACATTGATTTGAAAGCCAAATATGTAAAAAATTTGATTATTTTGAAATGTTTTCAATAGATCTAATTTAATTGTAAAGAGGAATAAAGAAGATTTTTGAAAGCATAAGGAAAGTTAGAGAAAATTATTAAGAAAGTGTTTTGAAAATTTTAAATTTTGTGTTTCTTTGATTTTTGTATTTGTTTTTTTTTTAGATTTTTTATTTTGTGATTGAAATTAATTAATAGATGTGTGATTTATTCTTTTAAAAAAAAATTTATAAAGGGTCACAGCCTCTAGTGATTTTTATAATTTGTAAAAAAGGATATATTATAATGAGTTGATTAGGTTAACCTAATTTAGGTTAAATTAATAATTTAACTATGATTAGTGAACTTATTTTATCCAAAAATAATAAGATATGCCATAAAGGAATAAATTAGCCTTTATTTAGAGAGAGTTAGATAGAACATATATTTTTGAATACATACATTACAAAAAATAAAATAGGGGCAAATATATTATTTTAAAGTGGACATTTTATACTTATGTATATACTTACCGTGTGTTTTTTAAAATTTAATAGGGGAAACTGTCTCCACACAAATGCAAGTAAATCCATTCCGGCAAGCAGGGGCGAAGCTAGACAATATTTATCAGGAGGGCCAATATTCTTTTTAGCTTTTTATTTTAACAAAAAAAATTAAAAGTAACTCTATATATAATTTTAATTAAAAATAACAACTAAAACTTAAAATTTACTTTTTATAAGATAACTAAACATATTGTATATTAAAATAATTAAACACAAATATCTTAAAACTAATTTCAAATATTGTAAATATAAGTTGTTACATACTTGTTTTTAGAATCTTCAAATACTATTCAATTCTTTTTTAGACGTTTCCTGCAAAATTATTAAAAAAATATATTATGCTTCAACCTTTATGTAAATAATTTAAATCACAACCATAACTTATGCAATAAAAAAATTAGTAACAATATTATTAGAACTAAAATAAATTAAAATTTACAACTTACATAGACAATTGAGCTCGACGTTTTTTCCTTGATTCAAAGTTATCTATTATTGAATCTGTACTGAAAGTAGCTGCAATTTCTCTCAATGTAAATGACTAAATTATCTGCAAAAAATTCGTCTGCCATTTTATTCCGAAGTCTTATTTTAACAATTTTCATTGCCGAGAAAACTCTTTCTGTTGTTGCTGTAGATACTGGAAGAGTCAAGACATTACGAATCAGTCTATCAACCAAATGATAAGTTCTTGATTTTCCTGTTTCCTTCAATCTTTGACATAACTCAGAAAGTGTCCCAACATCTTTTAGATGATTCGGTATATCAAATGCATAATGTTGCAATTGAGCATTCAAGAGAATCATTTCATGATCAGAAAAATATGAAGGATAAAACTTTTCAGTTAACTTGCATATATTCTGAATATTAAACAACTTAAAATTGTCTTTAGGGTCCAAAGCAGTACTTAAAGTCAAAAGCCCCATGGTTTCCTCATTGAATCTACTATTTAACTCTTGAATTTGAGAGTCAATTGCTGCCAAAAACACATCAACTCGATAATGATGCTCGATTGTTATCTTTGGTTGACGAGATCGACCTCTTCCAACCGTGTATTGTGTACTCATATCACGGATGTCAATTTCATGTTTCTCACAAAACTTCTTAACAATCTCAAGTAAATTGCACCAACCATTATCCCTCAATTTTTGAAGAAGTAGTGGAAACAACATGCATTGCATTCAAAATATCTTGAGATTTTTGTTGTAATGCTTGGCACAAAATATTAGTAATCCCCATAATTTTCTTCATCAAATGTAACGAAAAAATAAATTCAAACGAGGATAGCACTTTGTTGACACCATAAGCCTCACCTCTTTGAGCAGAAGTCGTACCATCATCAATAATGTTATTAAGAACGGTTTGAGTAGCTGCAAACATTCTTATCAAGCTACAAACAGAATGAAAGTGAGAACTCCATCTTGTATCTCCAGCTCTTTGTAAAGTGCCCATTTGATTTACACCTTGACCTGTTTTTAGCTCATCATTGGCAATCAATTTTGCATTTTCAATTTCTTGATCTTCTTGTAGTTGATTATGTCGTTTGCAAGATGCACTAACAATATTGACAATAGCAATCAATTGTGTGAAAAACTCATGAATTTGAAGTACTTCCCTTGAAGCAGCCACTAGTGCTAACTGCAATCTATGAGCAAAACAATGGACATAATATGCTTGTCGGCAATCATTGAGAAATAAAGCTTGTAAACCATTCCATTCCCCTCTCATATTGCTAGCACCATCATACCCCTAACCTCGAATATTTTCAATTTGGAGATTATAAATAGAAAGCACAGACAGCAACTCTTTTTTCAAAGTCAAGGCACTAGTATCACTAACATGTACAAGATCAAAGAAGCGTTCACGAACAAAACCATCCACATCAACAAATCTCAAAACAATAGCCATTTGCTCTTTTTTAAATTCATCACGAGCTTCATCAATGATAATACAAAATTTGGCATCTCTAATATCCTTTCTAATTGAGTTTCTTACCATTGTAGTAAGAACATATAGAATTTCTTTCTGAACATCACTTGAAGTATATTTAGCAAATCTAGGAGCATTTTCCAAAACAAGCTTCTGAACACTACTATTATAAGAACCCAAAAACTTTAACAATTCAATAAATTTACCTCGATTATCTGAACTCAAGCTTTCATCATGGCCTCTATAAGCGCAACCTTGAAAAGTCAACCATCTAATACAATCAATAGATACTCCAAGTCTACGTCGATGATTCTCAATTTTCTCTGATGTTTTTCGTTTCATAAGTGTATCAACATGTTGTGATTGCTTCATCAAATCATCACATGATTTCGTTGCCCTATGATAGAACGAATTGGGGCCTTTGCCAATGTGATTCAAAAGAGGACAATCTTTTCCACTATTTACCTTCTTCCAATTCCTGAAGCCGTTTTCAATGAAAGCATTTGAACCTGTATTGATTGAAGATTCCATAGCAAATAGGTAGCATGGTAAACAATATACAACATCATCTTCAATAGAATACTCTAACCATGAAGGATATAATTCAAACCAAGAAACTTCCAAATCATTGGTCGAATTCCTGGATCTCTTATCAAATGACATACTTCCATTTGTTCAGGATTAAGTCGTGGACGCTTTGACTTTGAACTATCTTGTTGAGGAGCTAAAGTGTTCATGTTTGATGCCTCAAGTATTGAAGAGGTTGGTGTTGATGTAACAACATTAGAAACATTTTCACTCTTCTGGCTAGTCTTTTTGAAAAAAGTATCTATTATTTTCATCTTGCTCATGATTCAACTAAATTCCTACAATTAAGAATTTACATAGATAATAAAATAAACATTATGCAACTTAACCAAACTCAATTTATTTTATTTTTTGCAAATCAATAATATCACTGTCACAAACAATTAATAATGAGAAAAAAAATTAAAAACAATACAAGGATAACATTATAATTACATAATTCAAAAACCTAAATTATTATTACAATATTATAAACTAGATAAATAAATAAATAAATTAATATATAAATTATTCATAAAAACAAATAAAATAAATAACTTACAAAAGAAAGAAGAATGAAAGATGATAATGGAAGACCAAAGACTACTTGCTATCTTCTAAGTTGTAATGATAATGGAAATATGGAGTGATGTTTTATTTTCTAATTGAAAGAAGAGGGAAGAATGGAAAAAGTGATTTGTTGACTTTTTGTTATTACCTTTTCAGATTCTTCACTTTTAATATGGATTGGGGCTTTTTTTAATTAAGTATATGACCCACTATTCATAGCCCAAATAACACACTACTTTCTAAACCATTTTTTGAATAGAATTATGTACAGCACATATTTTTCAAAGGGGGGAGGCCTACTTTTTTTTAGAGGGGCCACTCTTTAATTTTTTATTATTCTTGTAAAAAATTTTTGGGGGGGGGGATGGTTGGAATCTTATCAATGAAAACACAAATAAAAAATTTTGTATACTCTAAAATTTTCCCACATTTGTTGTGACATTGTCTTCATTATCTTATCGATATGGGTAATTTTAAGTGAAATACTGTCAAATACCATGGGTTCCATGAAGTTATCAAAATTTAGTAGTAGATGACAAAGAAATAAAATGTAACAGAAGATGAATCAAATAGTAACATAGGCAAAGTAACTTGATGAACCACTTAATACAAACACTAATAAGAACTTGACCTGTTTCTCCTAGTGGCTGATGAATATGAGTGATCTTCAATGACATGGTTCAATAAGTTACTTAACAAAAGAGGAGTGGAATATAAAGAAAGTTCAGCTAATAAACTAATTAACATTTATACTAACCAGCCAAATTCAACATTTCTGTAACACCCTAACTACCAAAGCTCACGCTTCCGGCTGCGCGACTCTAATAGCTCGAACATTACGATGACACTTATATTATTTAATACTAAAATATGAGCATGTTTAAAACTTTAAACCGCAATACCGCTCCCAAAGATGCTTTCGTTCGGTAACGTACATCCATAAATACCATTCAACTTACAACAACCCATAAAGAGTACATCCATATATATACATAGATATATATAAATAATATTACAAACATAATCCAATACAATTCCTATCCCTCTTACAGATTATAACAAGATAAAGGCGATGGTACGGTAAACCATAACTAAAACAATACAGAGCATCACAACAACAATTAAATAAGCTCTTCGTAACTTCTGCGCCCATATCCTGAAAGGGGAAAAATGTAGGGGGGTGAGAACATCATCCTCGAAAGGGTTCTCAGTAGAGGGTTTTTGGGAATTACTGTAATAGGATACGTGAAGATAAACCGTACCAGTGATTAATAGCCGTCTTATGCCTCTTTTCAAAAACAACAGTTTACAATAAAAGTAAGGTCGGAAATCTTTTCTGAAAAAGGAACCATTCAATTCTCAAAAACTCAAAAGCCCTTCAAAACGGTTTATCTATGCTAAACCAAAACAGCCTTTCATATTTTATTCCAAACTAGAAACACACAACCGAAATCAACCATCGATTCATCTCATTTCAACCACGGCCCTAGGCCCAAACAATCCAACCATCAACCAATCACCACAGTCCAACAGAGTCCCAGTAGCAAACACAAATAGGAAGATGCAAGCACAAACAAACAGTTATTGCAAGTAGAACAATTAGCAATTAATCACATAGGCACACCAAGTATAATATGCACACCCAAACAATGTCACATAGATGCATATGATGCATGCCTGTCCCTAGTGGCTGATGATATCATCTGTCGGTTATAGAGCCAACCCGACAAGTCCTGGTAGCTAACCATTGGACTGTCCCTCTGTCGCGCATCCCCAACTCGAGTTATACTCAATATAAACTTGATCATAATCATGATCCATATCCAACACCCTCACTGGTGTATATCCACGGGGACGAGCTCATCCGGGCTTTCACAGTGCCCGGCCACACTTACGACATAGGGTCAAAAGAGCTTCGAGTCTCAACCTGGAGCACGTGGTGGCTAGCCACTGCTTTCTCCTAGGGAAACTCTTATCTCCGATAGTGGAAGTGCAACATTCATATTTATCAATGATTCAGCATAAACATGCATTCAATCTCATCCATGGATCAACATCCATATCAGCCATCCGGCTCACGGTTCATTCCAGAACCAGCCAATATTCATATCATACACAGCCATCCCGGCTCACGGTTCAATCCAGAACCAATCAATATGTATAATCATACACAGCCATTCTGGCTCTCAACAAAACAGCACTTCCACATTCAAAATCATCAAATTCATGAAATCGGCATTTAAGCCATAAATCATTTTCTCAATTTATTCCACTTTGAAATCAAGTTTCAACTCTTTTCAGCCTTGGCTTTAAAGATCTCATTTCTCAAATTATCTCAGGCTCATAAGCCACTTTTACTCAAGGAAAATTCCCTTTTTAAAACAAGCCACTCTCGGCTTCCTCTTTCCAAAACTTCCAAAACTATGGAAAGTTAAAGATTCCTTTTGAAACATTCAAAATCACCCATCCAACAATGGGATTTTTGTAACAAAAGTTTCTCGGCAGAGTCCCAAGTCTTTAGGGGAGAATAACATAACTCATTTCGCCAAATTCATTTAAAATCATTAAAACATTGGCTTTCCGATTTGAGTAATAAAATAAGATCTAAGCCAAACCGAGTCACGTAATCATTTA
>NC_029787.2:85056533-85063177 GCF_000816755.2 Arachis ipaensis
TTTTGAAACATTCAAAATCACCCATCCAACAATGGGATTTTTGTAACAAAAGTTTCTCGGCAGAGTCCCAAGTCCTTAGGGGAGAATAGCATAACTCATTTCTCCAAATTCATTTAAAATCATTAAAACCTTGGCTTCCCGATTTGAGTAATAAAATAAGATCTAAGCCAAACTGAGTCACGTAATCATTTATTTCCTTCAAAGCCGTTCCCTTTACTTAGGCAAAACCAGCTTCAACCCCCATGACAAATTCTAAAGCGTTTCAACTGTTCAAAATTGTTTGTCTTGCAAAAGTTCAGGATTCAAAGAGTGCTTAAAACCTTTCTCAAAACATTTCAAAATGAAACTTGTCAATAGACATTTAGGTTCTTTCAAAGTCATTGAAACTCCTCTAATTGAAACCCTCGAGTCAAATTCAAAGGCATTACCGTTGTCATATTTAAAACAGCTTTAAAACATAAGTTTCACCTAATTAACTTTCTCCTGAAAGAGATACAATGCCTTTCTTACGAAGCAAGACTAAATCACAATTTCCTCTTTAATAATTCATTTCAAAAGCATGAATCATCCTTTTCTTGATAATTCAATTAAAATAGTAGAAGTCTTTAACTCATCATTTTTCCAAACAGCGTTTTAATAAAGACTCAGCTTTTATATAAATTCCGGCAGCATCTCCCCTAAAACTTGGACTTTGCCACCCGGTTCGGGTCCTAACAAAACCATTCCACAATCCTTTTCCAATAGCCCGAATTCCAAAATCAGTTCACGGCAAGCCAAATTTAACAGTCATCTCAATTCCATATTTCAAGGAAACCGTTTCAAAAATCAAATCGTTATCATCCGAATAAACTCATTTCCTAAGCTTTAAAGAAACGGTTCAGTAATAATCATTTATCAAAAACCAGATCATTTAAAGCAAGCCAGGCTGAATTCAAGAGTGTATTCTATTTTTCACATCATCAAAATAATTGACTCAATTCAAACCAATCCCCAACGGATTAAACTCAGATTTCAAATCTTTTAAAGAATCAACTTCAAAACATTACATTTCACAAAGCCGCACAACAATTCAACCAAACCCACATCCATAATCACTCGAGTCAATCAAATAACACATAAGGCAGATACAATCACCAAATACACAATATCTCACAACAATATCCATATGTAATAATTCCAATATATAAGAATATAGTTTTTGGAAAGCGCCCCTACCTCAACGCAAAACCATAGCCCAAACGCGTCACAGAGTCCTTTCCGCCTCAACCCGAAATCAGCAATCGAAATCCCGGCAACCAAAACCTCAGCTCCCAGCCACTTTCGCATTAACCATAGCAACTCTAATCGCAACGTATAATAATCAGGACTCGACCCCATGTTACCAAATCTCATATTTATTAACCAACACAACCGGATACTAACACAAGGCTTTTCGAAACATAATTGCTTACCGAAACGATGAAAGGAACGGCTGAACCGAAGCAGCGGCGGTCTCCGAACCGGTTTGGCGGCAGCCCGGCAGCTACCTCAAGCAGCAGCGGCGACGAATTTCGATCATGATAACTGAAATCAACATGCAGTGACCATAATATTCTCGGAATTCAAAAGGACAGAGGCTAATGACAAGGCCCTTACCGGCAGAATTTTCTGGCGACGGCAGCAGGGGCATTTTTCGGCCGCAAAGGCTTACCGGCGCAACTCAACACAGAACCACAAAGAGCGGTGACAACCTCCAACGACTTCGGTGAGTTCCCTCAACGACGGTGATGGCCGGAACCCCGGCGGCGCTAACGGCGGCAGGAACAGCGCCGCTGGCTTCGCACAGCACGGATCAGCAGCGGTCCTTGGGCAGTGACATGTGCGACGGGACGCACGGCTTCCCTCTCCCCGCAGCTCTCTCTCCCGTCTCGTGAACGTGTCCCTCTCGGGATTCAGTTGCTGCAACGCTTCCTCTCCGGCCGCGACTCACGGTGGCGATAGCAGCACCGTTGGAAGACATGGAAGCAGTGGCAGCGACAAGGTCGGCGCAACGAGCAGCGGCTCCGAGATCTCCAGCGACAGAATGGGGTGATGGGTGGCAGAACCGCGACTGGGCAGGGATGAACGGGGCAGCTTCGATGGCGGCACTCCTCGCGTGCGGCAGTCCGGCGGTCACGGCGGCAGTACCCAGCCGGCGGCGCTAAGCCCTTACCCCTCTCCTTCTCTCCTTCTGGATCAGTCTCCATTCCTGATTTCCCGTTTCTTTCTTTCATGTTTCTGTGTGTGGGCATCTCTGAGAGGGTGAGAGGGAAACATGTGGGGGTGTGGCTGCTGGGTTTGGGAGAAGGGGATTTTTCAGCGGCTAGGTCAATAGGTTGGTGGGGTGTGTGTGTGTGTAAATTAAGGTTAGGGGCAATATAGTCACATAAAATTGAGAATAATATAGTAATTAAAACCCAAATTAAATCCAACACTAGATGTATATAGAAAATACTATTTGCTCATCAATTTTACAAATTATTTTCCATAAAATGCCCAAATCAAATAATTAGAAATAATATACTTAATTTCTTCATTTTTCCAAAATAGCAATACTAATATTTAAAATATTACTTATTTAATCCAAGTCATATAAAATCCTTATTATTTCACAACTACTGACTTTATAATTTGAATATAGGAAATAATCCAATAATTATAAAATTGGATAATAAATCATAACTTGTCTCAAATTCAATAAATCACAACTTGCCTTAATTATCTTTAATAAAATAATTTTCGAAATTAAGGCTATAAATAACTACATGAATTGAGACTTGATCATAATAAGATTTTTCAAAAGTTTTGGGTCTTACAATTTCAGCACCTCTGCAAACATAAATGTCTCATCTAAGGATGACACCATAAATCTCAACATGCTTCCATGGTGAAGAGAATTATAATTTTCAAAAGATCTCCATCCCTTGTTCATTACTACATGAAAGGAACCATTCATAGAAGTCCATCGCATCCCCATGTGGTATGAGATTCCACCTTTTTGAACCACACGAACGTAATCAAACCTGGATGGGAATGCATGCATAACAAATTCAGGGTGCAAAACCTGTATGAAGAATTAACAACCATAATAAGCTAATAAATTAACAATTTATAAATATTAATGAAGACTAATGAGAAGAAAAGCTAAAAAATGCATATAAATTACTAGTGTGCCGTATTCAATCTCATGCTAGGAAAGACCCAAAAATCGAGAATTGAAACTCACTACCGTTGCGCAGCCTGTTGCGAAATGCCCAAACATGCCTATGGTTGTAGCATCTGCCGCCAGCACAAATGCCGCCGAACCTGCCTCTGCATTCGCCTCCTCCCTGGTTGCATATCTTGACCCATTCCACAATGTGCTTTAGCAAATCATCCACCAACACCACATCCCTTGCACTGGCTGCGACCACCACCAACACCATACCATCATCCACCACCAAAATAGCAACCACCGTAACCACTGCCGTAAATCAACCACACCGGATTGTGTTGCCTCAACAGCGACAAATCCCCTGAAGCTTGGAGCCATCACGAGCAGCATCAAATCCTCCACATCCGCTATCTCACAAATTCTATAATATCCACTTCCAACTTAGATTAGAACAATAAGAAGAATAAGAAGAGGAACTGAACTGAACGGAGAAGATGAAGTGAAAAAAGAGGAGGAACTAAAGATGAAGAAGAAGAAAAAAGATCAAAGAAGAATATGAAGAGAGAAAAGGGGAGACAGCTAATGGAGAGAGAACGTAAATAATGGGAATGATTTTTTTCTCCATATTTATTTTGAATTCAAAAATTAAAATATCACTGGACTGTGACGGACAAAGCCAGAGCAATATGAGAAACGCCACATAGGAATTCCACTATGAGTATAACCGTGTTTTCAAGGAATGTTATAGGATTCCCCTTCCTTCATCACTGAACTGCACTTGGAAAAGAAACAAAGAGAGATCGAGACTGTGGGTGAGAAAAATCGTAGAACCTCTGAGCTTTCAGCTTTGATTTCTTGAGATTCGTAACTCTAATTAAAAATCTAATCCGGTAAAAGTGTTCGTATTCTCCTCCTCTACACGTTGGCGTTACTTTTGTCTGATAGGAGTTGACGGTGACGTAACCCCTCTTCCCCTTGAGTTTGGCCAATTGGAGTTCTAGGAGGCACAGACGACTTCTGACGTTTTCTTCTTCAGTAGCTCGGTTAAAAAGCTTCTCCAAAATTTCTGTTGATTCTGATTTCGTACGAAGATAGGGAATTTCATGTTAAAATTAACTGTTCTAATTTATAAATGCCATGGAAGTCTAGTGGATATTTGCAAATAATTTATGATTATTTGAAATGATTGAATGATAAGTTTGAATTGCACTTGTGACTGAATGTGATGAATATGTATTTGATTTCTTGATTATTTAGGAATGCTGAGAATTCTGATTATTGAGTTAGAAAGTCGATTTGATTTGCTGGTGTTGAACTGAGATTTGAAAATGATTTCTGATTTTGGAAATGTTTGAAAAGAGGTTGAAAATGGTTCGGTTGGGACCCGAAAAGGGTGGCAAAGTCCAAGTTTTAGGAGAGATGCTGTCGAAATTTTATTATGAAACTTAAAACTTTGTTTGAAATATTTAGAAAAAGGTTGGACTTAAGAAATTTTATTATTTGGCTTTTGATTTATTAAGAAAAGATTTACATTTGGATTTGATTTATTAAGAAAGACTTTATGTTTTGAGTTTGATTGTCGTCCTCCTTAACGTCTTGAGACCCTGCTGTGAGATTTATTTAATAAATGATTCTTTTAAAAAGGTTTAAATATGAAATGGTTTTGAAGTTGGGTTGGAAAAATAATGGTTAAGAAAAAACTGGTTTTTGTATGAAAGAAGAACTTGTTGTAAGTAAAGTGGTTTCAGAGGTTTGGAAAGGTTATAAAGAGAGGTGTTGGTTTTAAATAAAAATGACTTGAATATGGTTTATTAAGTAAATGGACCTCTGCCATAGAAGAGTAGAGAGCAGTGACTGAAAAGATATTGAGTGTTGTTGGGCCTTAGTGCCAAGTGTCTAGTGAGGATGGCGATACGTAACGCTCACTTGACACAATAGAGACGTCTCAGTGAGGACGGTGATACGTAACGCTCATTGAAAACCGTGCACTTTATGTGTGAATGATTGTGCAGGGATGCCCGTGTGTATGGAATGGCTTCCAGGAGGAAGTGGCACATGCTTCAGCTGGAGAATCAGCGCCTGCAAGTACTTGCAGAGGTCATGTTCGGCATACTTCAGCTGGAGAATTAGCGCTTACAGGAAGTAGAAACTTGCAGAGGTTATGTCGCTGGAATGCCTTATCTGACTTGCGAGTCGGATATGCTTCAGGTGCGAGTCAAAACCGACAAATGAGCTCATTACCTGCGATAGGACTAGACATGCATCATCATTGTTTGCACATTTTGCATTTGATTGTGTTTGCTTATCTTGTCTCTCTGTGATTGTGCTGTTTGTCTTATTGCTATTTGTTTGTGTGTTGATTTGTTTCTTGTGCTATTAGTTTGTGTATTGAGGTGACTGAGAACTGAGGTTGTGATTGAGATTTGTCTTAAGTTCAGAAATTTAAAGAAGGTATTTAATTATATAAAGTAATAGTAAAAAGTATTTTCAAAAGGTTTGATAAAAATATAGTTTTATTGAGTAAAGTTAATTATTTGCATTTTATTTCATTACTCTTACGACATTCCCATTCTCTGCTGAGAATGCGTAGTTTGTTCTCACCCCAAAATCTTCCACCCTTTCAGTGACACAGGTTCGAAGACTTAGTTTGAAATTGCAGACGATTATTAGTCTTATTTGAGTTAAGTTTATGTGTTGAGTCGCTTTCCTAGAATTCCCTCGCCTTTGTTAGTTAAGATTTTATTATACAGAGGGATAGGAGTTGTATCTGAGTTTCATTTGAATTCTTTCATATGATATTTATTATTCTTACTAACTATGGGACTAGTATTGCTTGGAGATCTTTGATATATGATTTTAATTAAGAGAAACAAAAATTTTTGGCTTTTTCTTAAAAATTGAAATGCAAAATCGAACTAAAGGCTCAGTATTAAATAGTAAATACGTTAAACAGGTCAGTAACACCTCACTTTTGGTACGATCATGACATGCTGATGAAAGTTAGGATGTTACAACTTCCGTACGAAATCAAAATACTCGAAACTCTGGAGAAGCTTTCTGACCGAGCTGCCGAAGAAGAAAATGTCTCGTCTGTACCTCCTAGAACTCCAATTGATCAAACTTAAGGAGAATAGGAGCTACGTCACCGTCAATTTTTACCGGACAAGAGTAATGTCAATGTGTAGAGGAGGGAGATACGAATACTTTTATCGAATTAAATTTTTAATTGGAATTACGAATTTAAAGTAATTGGAGTCGAAAGGGTTTCTCTCCCTCACCTTCGATCACTCTTTCTTTCCCTTAATCCTTGATTTTGGTTTCGGTGATGAAAAAAATCAAATAAAGTAAAGATGGTTATGATAATTAATAAATAGAAGGATAGGTGTCATGTGTATATATAGAAGGATAGGTGTCATGTGTATATATAGAAGGATAGGTGTCATGTATATATATATATATATATATATATATA
>NC_029787.2:85063216-85072136 GCF_000816755.2 Arachis ipaensis
CGGTGAGAACATCATCCTCGAAAGGGTTCTCAGTAGAGGGTTTTTGGGAATTACTGTAATAGGATACGTGAAGATAAACCGTACTAGTGATTAAAAACCGTCTTATGTCTCCTTTCCAAAAACAACGGTTTACAGTAAAAGTAAAGTCTGAAAATCTTTTCTGAAAGAAGAACCGTTCGATTCTCAAAAACTCAAAAACCTTTCAAAACGGTTTATCTATGCTGAACCAAAACAGCCTTTCATATTTTATTCCAAACCAGAAACACAAAACCGAAATCAACCATCGGTTCATCTTATTTCAACCACGGCCCTAGGTCCAAACAATCCAACCATCAACCAATCACCACAGTCCAACAGAGTCCCAGTAGCAAACACAAATAGGAAGATGCAAGCACAAACAAACAGTTATTGCAAGTAGAACAATTAGCAATTAATCACATAGGCACACCAAGTATAATATGCACACCCAAACAATGTCACATAGATGCATATGATGCATGCCTGTCCCTAGTGGCTGATGATATCATCTGTCGGTTATAGAGCCAACCCGACAAGTCCTGGTAGCTAACCATTGGACTGTCCCTCTGTCGCGCATCCCCAACTCGAGTTATACTCATCATAAACTTGATCATAATCATGATCCATATCCATCACCTTCACTGGTGAATATTTATGGGGGCGAGCTCATCCGGGACTTTCAGAGTGCCCGGCCACACTGACGACATAGGGTCAAAAGAGCTTCGAGTCTCAACCTAGAGCACGTGGTGGCTAGCCACTGTTTTTTCCCAGGGAAACTCTTATCTCCGATAGTGGAAGTGCAACATTCACATTTATCAATGATTCAGCATAAACATGCATTCAATCTCATCCATGGATCAACATCCATCTCAGCCATCCGTCTCACGGTTCATTCCGGAACCAGCCAATATTCATATCATACACAGCCATTCCGGCTCACGGTTCAATCCAGAACCGACCAATATGTATAATCATACACAGCCATTCCGGCTCACAACAAAACAACACTTCCACATTCAACATCATCAATTCATAAAATCGGCATTCAAGCCATAAATCACTTTGAAATCAAGTTTCAACTCTTTTCAGCCTTGGCTTTAGAAATCTCGTTTCTTAAATCATCTCAGGCTCATAAGCCAAATTTACTCAAAGTGAGTTCCCTTTTTAAAACAAAGCCACTCTTGGCATTCTCTTTTCAAAACTTCCAAAACCATGGCAAGTTAAGGATTTATTTCAAAGTATTCAAAATCACCCATACAACAATGGGATTTTATAACAAAAGTTTCTCGGCAGAGTCCCAAGTCTTTAGGGAAGGTCAACCTATATCAATTCCTCAAAATTCATTGAAACTCTTAAAATCATGGATTCTCGGTTCAAGTAAATAAAATTGAATTTATTATGAAACCGACCATACAAAATCACAAGTTCCAACCCGGTCCAAAAATCAACTCATTTGAAAAGGAACCGATTCATTTGAATCAAACCACTTTTAGGTTTCTTTTTGGAATCCATTTTTCTAACTCTTCCAAAATGCCTCAAACTTAATTACTCAATCAAAAGTCTAGATTCCTTTGAAATCACTAAAAGCTCTTTTTTTATATATTGAAATCAATATTAGAGCATCATTCTTTCCTTCAATGATTCAAACGGTAAAAATAGTTCATTTCTAAATAAGTCAAACTCAAGGCATAAAGTTCACTAAATAAATTAAGCGTGAAAATATAAACATTCTCTTAATAAATCAAATAATACAACTTCTCAAATCCAATCCTTTTTAAATAACTTTTTAAACAAGACTAGGATTTTGTAGAAATTTCGGCAGCACCTCCCCTAAAACTTGGACTTTTGCCACCCGATTTGGGTCCCAACTAAACCGTTTCTCGTTCCTTTTCAACAGCTCAAAACCATAAATCAATTCAAAGCAAGCTAAATCCAACAGTTGCCTCAGTGGCATATCTCAAGAAAACCATTCCAAAGTCAACTCAATATCAACCGATTTAACTCATTTCCAAAGCTTTAAAGAAATGGTTCAGTAACAAATCATTTGTCCAAGATCAAGTCAATTAAAGTAAACCGGGTTGAATTCAAAAGTGCATTCGACTTTTCACATCATCAAATAATTGACTCAAATTAAATCAATCCTCAACGGATTAAACTCATATTTCAAATCTTTAAAGAATCACTTCAAAATATTACATTTCACAAAGCCGCACAACAATTCAGCCAAACAAACATCCATAATTATTCGAGTCAATCAAATAATACATAAGGCAGATACAATCACTAAATACACCATATCTCACATCAGTATCCATATGTAATAATTCTAATAATAAACTATAGTTTTCGGAAAGCGTCCCTACCTCAAAACGCAAATTTCATAACCCAAACGTCTCTCAGAGTCCTTTTCGCCTCAGCTCGAAATCACAATCAAAATCCCGACTCCGCGTGTTTTTCTCAAATATAAGAAACAGCCTCAGCACCACGTATAAGCTCAGCTACTACTTCCTAACACATCAATATCGCGGAAATATTAAAACTCATGACTGAAAACAAATGGCGAGGATCTCCGAGATAAAACACTTACTGAAATAAAAGGAATGACACGGTAGCCTCCGCAGCACTTATGCGACACGAAACCACCGGAACTCAAACCTACATTACCAAGCCTCAAGATCTTTAGCCAAACATAACCGAACACTAAAGCAGGGGTTTTCGAAACGCAAAATACTTACTATACTAACAAGCGAAGCAGCTACGACTTCAAATTGCCCTGACAAAAGATCCGTGAGCGGCCAGAAGCTCCGGTGGCCCAACAGCACACAGCGGCGTGGCTCCGCGCGGTGGTTTGCGCTCCTCATCGCGTGACCTTCCTTCCTTCTCGTGCTCCCTTCGCGCACGAGCTCTCCCTCTCGTCGTTGCAATTCTCTTCAGGTGATGGAACGAGGTGATGGATGGCAGAACCACGACTGGGCAGGAACGACGACATGTTTTTGACGGCGACGCTCCTCGCGGTTCTGGTGACAGGGAGGACGGCGTCTCCCTCCCCTCTGAGCCCTTTGTCTCTCAGACCTCCCTTTCAGTTTCTCTTCTTTCTCATTGCAGCGTTGCTGCTGCTCCTGATTGTGTTGCGTTTGTGTGAATGGAAGGAGGAAGGGAAACAAGTTGAGTATGGCGGCTGGGTTGGGAAGGATTAGGGTTTCATGCCTGTGAGTTTGCTGAGGGTGAAAGGGGGAAGTGTCTGCTACTGCGGCTGTGTGTGTGTTTGCGCAGCAAAGAGGATGAATGAGAGACTGGTGGCTGCGCAGCGTGAGGAGAAGGGTTTTAGGGGATTATGTATCCAAATTAGGGTTAGGGACATTTTGGTAATTTCCAATAAAATTGAGAATAATATAGTAATTGAAATCCAAATTAAATCCAACACTAATTGTATATAGAAAATACTATTTGATCATCAATTTTTACAAATTACTTTCAATAAAATGCCCAAATCAAATAATTAGAAATAATATACTTAATTTATTCATTTTTCAAAATAGCAGTATTAATATTTAAAATATTACTTATCTAATCCAAATCATATAAAATCCTTATTATTTCATAACTATCAACTTTATAGTTCAAATATAGAAAATAATCCAATAATTGTAAAATTGGATAATAATCATAACTTATCTCAAATTCAATAAATCAAAACTTGCCTTAATTATCTTTAATAAAATAATTTCTGAATTTAAGGCTATAAATAATTATATTATTTGAGACTTGATCATAATAAAACTTTTCAAAGGTTCTGGGTCTTACATTCTACCCACCTTATAAAAATTTTCGCCCTCGAAAATTGATACAAAATGAAAGGAATTTCATAACAGTTCACCCTTGAACACTTATAAGGAAGAAGCAGAAATATCCCCAAAACATAAACATATATACGATTTTCAAATACTTGGATTGTCGTATGCATAAGGGTACAAAGGTAGGAGTATGATTGCAAAGCAAACATTACAAGATAGGCTCAATGCAAAAGATAACATGGTTCAAGCATGTGATAGTAAAGCAAGGCATCGAAGGCTATAAGACATGATGGGGCTAAAACGACGTGCTCAATGGTATGCGAAATTGTTACTCTGAGGTTGTAAAATTTGTTGTTCGTTCTCTCCCTGGCAATGGTGCCAATAAATGGTGCACAATACCATGGTCCAAACATAACTTCACAACTTCGCACAACTAACCAGCAAGTGCACTGGGTCGTTCAAGTAATAAAACCTTACGTGAGTAAAGGTCAATCCCACGGAGATTGTTGGTATGAAGCAAGCTATGGTCATCTTGTAAATCTCAGTCAGGCGGATATTAAATGGTTATGGAGTTTTCGAAAATAATAAATAAATAAACAGAAAATAAAGATAGAAATACTTATGTAAATCATTGGTGAGAATTTCAGATAAGCGTATAGAGATGCTTTCGTTCCTCTGATCCTCTACTTTCCTGCTGTCTTCATCCAACCAGTCCTAATCCTTTCCATGGCAAGTTGTATGTAGGGCATCACCGTTGTCAATGGCTACTTCCCATCCTCTCTGTGAAAAAGGTCCAAATGCTCTGTCACAGCACGGCTAATCATATGGAGGTTCTCGATCATATTGGAATAGGGTTCACCCTCCTTTTGCGTCTGTCACTACGCCCAGCACTCGCGAATTTGAAGTTCGTCACAGCCATCCCTTCCCAGATCCTACTCGGAATACCACAGACAAGGTTTAGACTTTTCGGATGTCAGGAATGGCCATCCATGGGTTCTAACTTATACCACGAAGACACTAATAACTTGGACTCGGTCCCCTGTATTAGATATCCAAGAGATATTCATTCTAGCTTGTTTGCATGTAGAACTGAAGTGTTTGTCAGGCACGCGTTCATAAGTAAGAATGATGATGAGCGTCACATAATCATCACATTCATCATGTTCTTGGGTGTGAATGGATATCTTAGAAGCGGAATAAGTTGAATTGAATATAAAACAGTAGTACTTTGCATTAAATCATGAGGAACAGCAGAGCTCCACACCTTAATCTATGGAGTGCAGAAACTCTACCATTGAAAATACATAAATGATAATGGAGTTCATTGGTCTCGGCCCCAGAGGGGAACTGGAGTAACCAAGACTGTGAATACAATGATAAAAAGTTCTATATATACTAGACTAGCTACTAGGGTTTACAGAAGTAAGTAATTGATGCATAAATCCACTTCCGGGGCCCACTTGGTGTGTGCTTGGGCTGAGCTTGAATGTTACACGTGTAGAGGCTTCTACTGGAGTTGAACGCCAAGTTGTAACGTGTTTTTGGCGTTCAACTCTGGTTCGTGACGTGTTTCTGGCGTTTAACTCCAGACTGCAGCGTAGAACTGGCGTTCAAAACCCTTTTGCGTCATTTAAACTCGGCCAAAGTATAGACTATTATATATTGCTGGAAAGCCCTGGACGTCTACTTTCCAACGCAATTAGAAGTGCGCCATTTTGAGTTCTGTAGCTCCAGAAAATCCACTTTGAGTGCAGGGTGGTCAGAATCCAACAGCATCAGCAGTCCTTCTTCTACCTTTGAATCTGATTTTTGCTCAAGTCCCTCAATTTCAGCTAGAAAATACCTGAAATCACAGAAAAACACACAAACTCATAGTAAAGTCTTAAGAGCTTTTGACTTTTTCTGCTTGCTTTTTCTTTTTCTTTCTATTTTTTTCGCCATTTTTTTCCTTTTTTTTTCTGCAAGCTTTGTATTCACTGCTTTTTCTTGCTTTAAGAATCATTTTTATGATTTTTCAGATTATCAAATAACATGTCTCCTTGTCATCATTCTTTCAAGAGCCAACATATTTAACATTCTTAAACAACAACTTCAAAAGACATATGCACTGTTCAAGCATTCATTCAGAAAACAAAAAGTATTGTCACCACATCAATATAATTAAACTAAGTTCAAGGATAAATTCAAAACTCATGTACTTCTTGTTCTTTTGAATTAAAAACATTTTTCTTTTAAGAGAGGTGATAGATTCATAGGACATTCATGACTTTAAGACAAAGTAACTAAATACTAATGATCATGTAATAAGACACTAACATAGATAAGCACTTAACATAAAGAAAACGAAAAACAGAAAATTTGAGAACAAGGAATGAGTCCACCTTAGTGATGATGGCGTTTCCTTCTTGAGGAACCAATAATGTCCTGAAAATCTAACCTTGCCATAGTGGAGGACTTGTCAGCCACCTTGTAGAGTTCTTGAGGTATAATCTCATGAACCTCCACCTTTTCTCCAATCATGATGCTATGGATCATGATGGCCCGGTCTATAGTAACTTCAGACCGGTTGCTAGTGGGAATGATTGAGTGTTGAATGAACTCCAACTATCCTCTAGCTACAGGCTTAAGGTCCAGTCTTCTCAATTGAACTGGTTTGCCTTTTGAGTCAATCTTCCATTGAGCTCCTTCCACACATATGTCCATAAGGACTTAGTCCAACCTTTGATTAAAGTTGACTCTCCTTGTGTAGGGGCGTGCGTTCTCTTCCATCATTGGCAAGTTGAACGCCAACCTCACATTTTCCGGACTAAAATCTAAGTATTTTCCCCGAACCATGGTGAGATAATTCTTTGGGTTCGGGTTCTTACTTTGATCATGGTTCCTAGTGATCCATGCATTAGCATAGAACTCTTGAACCATTAAAATTCTGACTTGTTGGATGGGTTTTGTTAGAACTTCCCAACCTCTTCTTTGGATTTTATGTCGGATTTCTGGATACTCATTTCTCTTGAGTTTGAAGGGTACCTCGGGGATCACCTTCTTCTTGGCCACAACATCATAGAAGTGGTCTTGATGAGCTTTGGAGATGAATCTTTTCATCTCCCATGACTCGGAGGTGGAAGCTTTTGTCTTCCCTTTCTCTTTTTTAGAGGATTCTCCGGTCTTAGGTGCCATCAATGGTAATGGAAAAACAAAAAGCTATGCTTTTACCATACCAAACTTAGAATATTTCTCGTCCTCGAGCAAGAAAAGAAAGAATAGATGAAGAAGAAGAAGAAATAGAGGAGAGGGAGAGACAGATGTGTTTCGGCCAAGAAGAGGAAGAGAGGGTTGTGTTGTGTGAAAATGAAGAAGAATGGAGTGGTTTATATAGTGGAGGGAGAGGGGTTAGGTTCGGCCATTTAGGGTGGGTTTGGGTGGGAAAGTGATTTTGAATTTTGAAGGTAGATGGGGTTTATGAGGTAGGTTTATGGGGGAAAAGTGGATGGATGTGAGTGGTGAAGGGGTAGTAGGGAAGAGAGCTTGATGTGATTGGTGAAGGGTTTTGGGGAAAGGTGTTTATTGGGAAGAGAGGATGAACATTGAGAAGAGGGAAGAGTATGAGTGGAGGTAGGTGGGGATCCTGTGGGGTCCACAGATGCTGAGATGATCCTGTGGGGTCCACAGATCCTGAGGTGTCAAGAAATTACATCCCTGCACCAATTAGGCATGTAAAATGCCTTTGCATGCAATTCTGGCGTTTAAACGCCGAATTGGTGCTTGTTCTGGGCGTTCAACGCCCATGTGCAGCATGTTTCTGGCGTTGAACGCCAGTTCTATGCTTGTTTCTGGCGTTCAGTGCCAGCTTTCCTCAGTGTGCGTTTCTGGCGTCTGAACGCCAGGATGCTGCTTATTTTGGGCGTTCAACGCCAGATCCATGCTCTGTTCTGGGGTTGAACGCCAGACAGATGCTCCTTACTAGCGTTTAAACGCCAGTAAGTCCTTTCTCCAGGGTGTGATTTTTCTTCTGCTGTTTTTGATTCTGTTTTTAATTTTTTGATTTATTTTGTGACTCCACATGATCATGAACCTAATAAAACATGAAATAACAATAAAAATAAAAATAAAATTAGATAAATAAAAATTAGGTTGCCTCCCAACAAGCGCTTTTTTAATGTCAATAGCTTGACAGTGGGCTCTAATGGAGCCACACAGGTGATCAGGTCAAATTTATAGACTCCCAACACCAAACCTAGAATTTGGATATGGGAGTTCAACACCAAACTTAGAGTTTGGCTGAGGCCTCCCAACACCAAACTTAGAGTTTGATTGTGGGGGCTCTGTATGACTCTGTTTTGAGAGAAGCTTACTGTGCCTCTTTTCCATGTTTACAGAACTTGCTCTTCAGTAACATCCTCATTCTCTTCTGAAGAGGAATACTCATCAGAGCTCATGAAGGGCGTAAGGATGTTTAATGGAATCTCTATGGCCTCTAGATGAGCCTCAGAGTCCTTTGGTTCCTCAAAGGGAAACTTCTTATTGATCACTGGACGTCCCAGGAGGTCTTCCTCACTGGGATTCACGTCCTTCTCCCCTCTTGTGGGTTCGGCCATGATGGTCAATTCAATGGCCTTGCACTCTCCTTTTGGATTTTCTTCTGTATTGCTTGGGAGAGCACTAGGAGGGATTTCAGTGATCCTTTTACTTAGCTGGCCCACTTGTGCCTCCAAATTTCTAATGGAGGACCTTGTTTCATTCATGAAACTCAGAGTGGCCTTAGATAGATCAGAGACTAAGTTTGCTAAATTAGAGGTATTTTGTTCAGAGTTCTCTGTCTGTTGCTGAGTGGATGATGGAAAAGGCTTGCTATTGCTAAACCTGTTTCTTCCACCATTATTAAAGCCTTGTTGAGGCTTTTGTTGATCCTTCCATGAGAGATTTGGGTGATTTCTCCATGAGGGGTTATAGGTGTTCCCATAAGGTTCACCCATGTAATTCACCTCTGTAATTGCAGGGTTCTCAGGATCATAAGCTTCTTCTTCAGAAGATGCCTCTTGAGTACTGTTGGATGCAGCTTGCATTCCATTCAGACTCTGAAAAATCATATTGACTTGCTGAGTCAATATTTT
>NC_029787.2:85072145-85081008 GCF_000816755.2 Arachis ipaensis
ATTGTATCTCTCTCAAGCTTCATAGAGGGATTCACCTTCTTTCTATCTGAAGGTTTGAACATCCACTCTAAGCTTACTCAGCTTTTGAGGAGGAAAGAACTTGGCTAAGAAAGCCTTGACCAGCTTATCCCAAGAGTTCAGGCTATCTTTAGGTTGAGAATCCAACCATATTCTAGCTCTGTCTCTCACAGCAAAAGAGAAAAGCATGAGCCTGTAGACTTCAGGATCTACTCCATTAGTCTTAACAATATCACATATCTGCAAGAATTCAGTTAAGAACTGAAAAGGATCTTCAGATGGAAGTCCATGAAACTTGCAGTTTTGTTGCATCAGAGAAACTAATTGAGGTTTAAGCTCAAAGTTGTTTGCTCCAATGGTAGGAATTGAGATGCTTCTTCCATGTAAATTGGAATTAGGTGCAGTGAAGTCACCAAGCATCCTCCTTGCATTATTATTATTTTCGGCTGCCATCTCTTCTTCCTGTTCGAAAATTCCTGTAAGGTTGTCTTTGGATTGTTGTATTTTAGCTTCTCTTAATTTCCTCTTCAGAATCCTTTAAGGTTCAGGGTCTGCTTCAACAAGAATGTTCTTGTCCTTGCTCCTGCTCATATGAAAGAGAAGGGAACAGAAAAATAATAATAGGGATCCTTTTTACCACAGTATAGAGGTTCCCTTGTTGTGAGTAGAAGAAAAGAAGAATAGAATGTAGAAGAGAAGAATTCGAACTCAGAGGAGAAGAAGGGGTTCGAATTTTGGGTGAAGAGAAGTGTTAGTAGATGAATAAATAAATAGAAGGAGATGAGGGAGAGGGAATTTCGAAAATAAAAAAAATTAAAATTTAAAGTTAGATTTTGAAAATAGTTTTTGAAAAAAGGTTAGTAATTTTCGAAAATTAGGAATGAAATAAAATTAAAATAAAAAATTAAAATGATTAGTTAATTAAAAAGAATTTTTGAAAAAGAAGGAGATATTTTCGAAAATTAGAGAGAGGAAGTTAGTTAGGTAGTTTTGAAAGAGATAAGAAACAAACAAAAAGTTAATTAGTTAGTTGAAACAAATTTTGAAAATCAAATTTTTAAAAGATAAGAAAATAAGAAGTTAGAAAAGATATTTGAAAGAGATAAGATAAAAAGATATTTTTGGAAAGATATAATTGAAATTAGTTTTGAAAAAGATTTGATTTTTAAAATCATAATTAATGACTTGATTCACAAGAAATCACAAGATATGATTCTAGAACTTAAAGTTTGAATCTTTCTTAACAAGTAAGTAACAAACTTGAAATTTTTTAATCAAAACATTAATTGTTGGTAATATTTTCGAAAATTATGAGATAAAATAAAATAAAAAAAATTTTGAAAAATATTTTTTTGAATTTTCGAAAATAAATAAGAAAAATGAAAAAGATATGATTTTTTGAAAAAGATTTTGAAAAAGATAAGATTTTTAAATTGAAAATTTGATTTGACTCATAAGAAACAACTAATTTTTAAAAAATTTTAAAAAAGTCAACTCAAATTTTCGAATTTATGAGAAGAAAAAGGGGAAGATATTTTTTTGATTTTTGAATTTTTTTTATGATGAGAGAGAAAAACACAATTATGACCTAAAACATGAAAATTTTGGATCAAAACCAATGATGCATGCAAGAACACTATGAGTTTCAAGATGAACACCAAGAACACTTTGAATGTCAAGATGAACACCAAGAACTTATTTTTGAAAATTTTTAATGCAAAGAAAACATGTAAGACAGCAAACTTAGAAATCTTTAATGCTTAGACACTATGAATGCAAAGCTGCACATGAAAAACAAAAAAAATCACAAAATAAGAAAACATCAAGATCAAACAAGAAGACTTACCAAGAACAAATTGAAGATCATGAAGAACACTATGAATGCATGAATTTTCGAAAAATGCATAAATTTTTAGAAAAAATGCAATTGACACCAAACTTGAAATTGACTCAAGACTCAAACAAGAAACACAAAATATTTTTGATTTTATGATTTTATGATTTTTTTGTATTTTTATTTTATATTTTTCGAGAATTATTTGAAAAAGAAAAATAAGGATTTCAAAATGTTTAATATGAATTCCAGGAATCTTTCAATGTTGGCCTAAAGCTCTAATCCAAGGGTTAGACATGGCTTAATAGTCAGCCAAGCTTTAGAAGATACAAATCAGTCATACAATAACAAATTTGATTAGCAACAACTAGCTTGCTCTTGTAATGATGACTTGGAAGCCTCAGTCCAAATGAATTTAGACATGGCTCTACAGCCAGCCAGGCTTCTACATGCTTCATGAAACTCTAGAATTCATTCTTAAAAATTCCGAAATAATTTTCGAAAATAAAAGAAAAATAATATTTTTTGAAAGATTTTGAAAACAATTTTTTTGTGAAAAGAAAACAAAAAGAAAGTTACCTAATCTGAGCAACAAGATGAACCGTCAGTTGTCCAAACTCAAACAATCCCCGGCAACGGCGCCAAAAACTTGGTATGCGAAATTGTTACTCTGAGGTTGTAAAATTTGTTGTTCGTTCTCTCCCTGGCAATGGCACCAATAAATGGTGCACAATACCATGGTCCAAACATAACTTCACAACTTCGCACAACTAACCAGCAAGTGCACTGGGTCGTCCAAGTAATAAAACCTTACGTGAGTAAGGGTCGATCCCACGGAGATTGTTGGTATTTAGCAAGCTATGGTCATCTTGTAAATCTCAGTCAGGCGGATATTAAATGGTTATGGAGTTTTCGAAAATAATAAATAAATAAACAGAAAATAAAGATAGAAATACTTATGTAAATCATTGGTGAGAATTTCAGATAAGCGTATAGAGATGCTTTTGTTCCTCTGATCCTCTGCTTTCCTGCTGTCTTCATCCAACCAGTCCTAATCCTTTCCATGGCAAGCTGTATGTAGGGCATCACCATTGTCAATGGCTACTTCCCATCCTCTCTGTGAAAAAGGTCCAAATGCTCTGTCACGGCACGGCTAATCATCTGGAGGTTCTCGATATACTGGAATAGGATTCACCCTCCTTTTGCGTCTACCAAGTTGTAACGTGTTTTTGGCGTTCAACTCTGGTTCATGACGTGTTTCTGGCGTTTAACTCTAGACTGCAGCGTAGAACTGGCATTCAACGCCCTTTTGCATCATCTAAACTCGGCCAAAGTATGGACTATTATATATTGCTGGAAAGCCCTGGATGTCTACTTTCCAACGCAATTGGAAACGCGCCATTTTGAGTTCTGTAGCTCCAGAAAATTTACTTTGAGTGCAGGGAGGTCAGAATCCAACAGCATCAACAGTCCTTCTTCTACCTCTGAATCTGATTTTTGCTCAAGTCCCTCAATTTCAGCCAAAAAATACCTGAAATCACAGAAAAACACACAAACTCATAGTAAAGTCCAGAAATGTGAATTTAACATAAAAACTAATAAAAACATCCCTAAAAGTAACTAGATCCTACTAAAAACATACTAAAAACAATGCCAAAAAGCGTATAAATTATCCGCTCATCACTCAACATCCGCACACTAATCTCATATCAGCCTCAAGGCTTCAACTTTCCAACTTTGTCAAGCACTTTTCAACCTCATAGCCAATTATAAGCCTAACACCCGCAAGCTCGTTTGCAAGGGACAAAATACCCACAACTCATCATAACGTTACACACCTACCGCTTCACCTTCCATATACACATATCATGTCTTAAAGAACTAACGCATCGCGTTACATATACGTCTACAAGTCGAACGTGATATCAAACAATTCTCGAGTCTACTCAGAAGGATACAATATTTAGAACGGAGAAACAATATCAAGGATAATGCTCATAGATTTAAGAGAATGTATCCAATTCCCAGATAAACAAAGACGCTCAAGCAATGAAGTTTGCTAGAAATAAATCAATTGACAACTTCAAAGATAACCCTTGGATCGAAGAAATTCAATAGGACCAATAAGAAGAGAACCAGTGCGTTAGTTCGAAACAAATTCAAATTGAGTCGAAGAAGTAGGAGGTTTACAGGAAAGAATATCTCGAACCCACGACAAAGCTCACAGAACTCAAGAGCACGATTACAAATACTTTTGGATACATTGTTCATGAAAGAGTCGAAAACTTACGGAAAAACCACTTTGCAGTCTAGAAGAAAAGTTAAGCAACAAACATTCTTCAAGAGAGTAGCAAAAGCATAAATGTGGCTTTACTTCAATACAATTTCATGTTGAAGTAGATTTTGTAGAGTTCCAAAAACAAATGCACACAACTTTGGCTAAGAGCTAAAATATTTCCTCAAATATTTTAGAAAGATAATTAGATGCACAACTTAACCAAAAGCAGTTCATAAAAACTCGGAAGTAATCAAATGCTTGTTCAAAATTCTCAAAATTTCATATTCAAACAAGCGTGTATAACATTTATATCAAGTACGAAAGAGGAAGTTAAACTCTTTTTTTTTTAGAAAAGAAACTCCGAAGTAAAAATTTGCTTACAATTTGGTAAAGGAAATAAGTGGTGCATTACAAACGAACCGGTTTCTACTAAACAAGGAAGCTTTTCAAAACTTCATTTAAAATAGTGCATGCCAACTTTAAGAACAATTTTGTCAAAATCGAATAATGGTTTCACTCTCAATCAAGTAACATGAAATAGATTCCGTTTAGAATTTCTTACAAGAGAATTCAAAACTTCTTTAAACAAAGCTTGAAATAAGACTTCAAAAGTGTACTTGAAATCACCATCTCCGAAGGATATTCAAAAATATTAGGATGTGCAAAAAAAAGAAGTCAAGTCATACAAGAAAGGATCTTAAACCAAAGTAGTCCAAACAAGATCCACTAGGCATGAGACATCAAACAAGCTTTCAATTGATTCAAGAGAATACAAAAGTTATAGGAAAAGACAACCCAATCATTAGTAATTTCCCAAGGATAAATCTTTGACTAAAAACTTTTGTAAAGACAATGAGAGGATAAACGATGCACTATTTTGAAACGAACCAAACTGACTCATATAAAAATGAGATCCACAAGAGAGGAAAAACCAAGATTAATAGTAACGTTCATAAAATGTAAGAGGTTAGTTAAAAACAAAGTCAAATATGACTTTCATAGAGATGGAAGGTTTAATAGAGAATTTAGTCCGTTCATAGGAAGAAAGCTATGAGTCCAACATTTTCAAAAGAACAACAATGGCATAAACCATGTAGTATGCTAAGCTAAACTCAATTCGAAATAAGTTAAGTGAAGTTTTATCAAACAAAACTCAACCGGGATAAAAGCGAGAAATCCTTCCTTTCCAAAATTTTGAAAAATACCCGAATACATAATCACATAAAGATGTATATTGGAACTATAGTAAAATCGCTAGAAAGTCAAATTGTATTTTAAGAAAGGGCAGTTCCATAACACAGTAAAAGCAGAGACGAGGTATTAGAAATAAATAGTTGTTAAATTGTATAAGAAATCTTCAAAATTGCCCATATAGATAAGTATATATCTTTTTAACAGCAATTTTCATAAAAATCTCAAAATTCGTTGTAATCACTGTCAAATAAGAGAAAAACTGAATCACAATTTCTCTAATAATGGACTCGGAATTAGGAGTTAAAATGCACAGCGCAATAGGACAAGCTCAGAGCTATATTAAAGAATAAATGAATCAAGAAAAACTCAAACAGAGGAAGATAGATGCAACAGGGATTTCAAACAAACATATGCACTTAAGATCAAACAGGAATGCATATGAATGGAGGAATAGAGTTGAAAAAAATCAAACTACTTTTCAAGAGGATTAGCAAACAAGAACTTGCAGTTAGGACATGAAGGAACATGTCGACTCGAACAGGATCCAAGACACACAACTGAATAGTCTCGAGAAATAGTTTCTAACGTTCCCAAAACCTGCGATTCGCTTTACTCAAAACTCGTATATCATCTATGATAACCCATTAGTACTCTCATATACATAATTCACTAGTATTAAGCCGGCCAAACTTAATATCAGGGATTATGTAACACAAGACTAATGGCATTAATCAATAGACCGTCATGTGCATAAAGCTCTAATTCTCGTCATTCGACAAGACCTAATACATGACAAACGCTCAGAGTATGCAACTGAAGCATAGCTGGTCCATTCCTCAGGCTCTACTGGAAAGACCGCTCTGATACCATAATGTAACACCCTAACTACCAAAGCTCATGCTTCCGGCTGCGTGACTCTGATAGCTCGGACATTACGACGACTTTTATATTATTTAATACTAAAATATGAGCCTGTTTAAAACTTTAAACCGCAAAACTGCTCCCAAAAATACTTTCGTTCGATAACATATATCCATAGATAGGGGTGTTCACGGGCGGTTTGGTTCAGTTTTTGAAGGAAAAGCCATCCAATCCGATCGTTTAATTAAGCTGCGGTTCGGTTTGGTTCGGTTTTTTTTCAAGGTTATCCGAACCAAACCAATCGGTTTGGTTTGGTTCGGTTTGTTCGGTTTTTTCAATCAAATAAAAAAATTTTCTACCATACTATTATGCAAAGTCATAACATTGAAATCGACAAACCGAAATACACAATAGCTAACAAAGTCTTGATCTAATGAAATATAATGACAACAGAATTCAAATACGACAATTAAAGAAGTTTAATAGTTCAACAGTCAACACAACTGAAAATAAAAATAAATTGTCATAAACTGATAGCAAAGTTATGGTGTCTTCTCCAACAAAATAGCTAAACTTCATAATGCAAACCAACCTGAAATAAAAAAAAAAAACAGTTACATAAGAAGAACAACAACAATAACTACAACAACAACAACAACAACAACAACAACAACAACAACAACAACAATAATAATAATAATATAAGGAAAACAATTCCTACCATAATAACTTAACAAGATGTACTTTAATCAGACTCAACACCACCAGAATCTTCTTCATTGGGAACACCAGCAATAAATCAAGCACAGAACCAGCAATAAACAAGCAGCTGAAGTTTAAATCATTAAGCAGCAGTAAACAAGCAATAAACTCAACAAAACCAGATAATCAAACACAGAACCAGCAGCAATAAACAAGCACACAACCAGCAATAAATCAAGCACAGAACCAGCAATAAACAAGCAGCTGAAGTTTAAATCATTAAGCAGCAGTAAACAAGCAATAAAATCAACAAAACCAGGTAATCAAGCACAGAACCAGCAGCAATAAACAAGCACACAACCAGCAATAAATCAAGCACAGAACCAGCAATAAACAAGCAGCTGAAGTTTAAATCATTAAGCAGCAGTAAACAAGCAATAAACTCAACAAAACCAGATAATCAAGCACAGAACCAGCAGCAATCCAGCAGCAATAAACAAGCACAGAACCAGCAATAAATCAAGCACAGAACCAGCAATAAACAAGCAGCTGAAGTTTAAATCATTAAGCACAGAACCAGCACTGAATAACTGATAAACTGATAAACTGAACAATAAACTGATAAACTGATAAATCAATAGACTGATAAACTGAACAATAGACTGATAAATCAGCAATAAATAATAAATCAACAATAAACAATAAACTGATAAACTGACAAGTTATAACCCTAGGCCTAAATTGAACAACAAATCAGCAAAGTTTACCTGAATAGATGGCTCGGGCTCCATATGCACTTGAGTCGGACAATCGGTGGCTGGGTGGGTGGGCTCCAGAAACGCTGCTGGGTGGACTGGAGGCGGCGAGGTCGGAGGTGGTGCAGGAAATGCTGCTGGGTGGAGGCTGGGTCGTACACCGGCGGTGGGGGTTCTCCTCTGTTCGGCGGTGGGATTTGGAGGAACTGAGGAAGGCTTCGACTCTCAACGAGGTGGGTGACTCAGGCTGTCTCCGTGGCTGGGTGAGTGGGTGCGCAGGCCGGACGGCGAGATATGGTGGCTCACTGGCTCAGGCTGGCTCCGATCTGGGATTTGGAGAGGGACTCGCGCTGTCGCGCATGGGTTTGCCGTCTGGGGAAGGAGATAAAGGTGAGGGTATAATGAGTAATAATCTAAAGCAATACAGAGCATCACAACAACAACTAAATAAACTCTTCGTGACTTCTGCACCCATATCTTGAAAGGGGAAAAATGTAGGGGGCAAGAACATCATCCTCGAAAGGGTTCTCAGTAGAGGGTTTTTGGGAATTACTGTAATAGGATACGTGAAGATAAACCGTACTAGTGATTAATAACCGTCTTATGCCTCCTTTCCAAAAACAACGGTTTACAGTAAAAGTAAAGTCTGAAAATCTTTTCTGAAAGAAGAACCGTTCGATTCTCAAAAACTCAAAAACCTTTCAAAACGGTTTATCTATGCTGAACTAAAACAGCCTTTCATATTTTATTCCAAACCAGAAACACAAAACCGAAATCAACCATCGGTTCATCTTATTTCAACCACGGCTCTAGGCCCAAACAATCCAACCATCAACCAATCACCACAGTCCAACAGAGTCCCAGTAGCAAACACAAATAGGAAGATGCAAGCACAAACAAACAGTTATTGCAAGTAGAACAATTAGCAATTAATCACATGGGCACACCAAGTATAATATGCACACCCAAACAATGTCACATAGATGCATATGATGCATGCCTGTCCCTAGTGGCTGATGATATCATCTGTCGGTTATAGAGCCAACCCGACAAGTCCTGGTAGCTAACCATTGGACTGTCCCTCTGTCGCGCATTCCCAACTCGAGTTATACTCATCATAAACTTGATCATAATCATGATCCATATCCATCACCTTCACTGGTGAATATTTACGGGGGCGAGATCATTCGAGATTTTCACAATTTTCACAGTCACTTACGA
>NC_029787.2:85081059-85088535 GCF_000816755.2 Arachis ipaensis
AACTCGAGTTATACTCATCATAAACTTGATCATAATCATGATCCATATCCATCACCTTCACTGGTGAATATTTACGGGGGCGAGATCATTCGAGATTTTCACAGTGCCCGGCCACACTTACGACATAGGGTCAAAAGAGCTTCGAGTCTCAACCTGGAGCACGTGGTGGCTAGCCACTGCTTTCTCCCAGGGAAACTCTTATCTCCGATAGTGGAAGTGCAACATTCACATTTATCAATGATTCAGCATAAACATGCATTCAATCTCATCCATGGATCAACATCCATCTCAGCCATCCGGCTCACGGTTCATTCCAGAACCAGCCAATATTCATATCATACACAGCCATTCTGGCTCACGGTTCAATCCATAACCAACCAATATGTATAATCATACACAGCCATTCCGGCTCACAACAAAACAGCACTTCCACATTCAACATCATCAATTCATAAAATCGGCATTCAAGCCATAAATCACTTTGAAATCAAGTTTCAACTCTTTTCAGCCTTGGCTTTAGAAATCTCGTTTCTCAAATCATCTCAGGCTCATAAGCCAAATTTACTCAAAGTGAGTTCCCCTTTTTAAAACCATGGCAAGTTAAGGATTTATTTCAAAGTATTCAAAATCACCCATACAACAGTGGGATTTTATAACAAAAGTTTCTCGGCAGAGTCCCAAGTCTTTAGGGAAGGTCAACCTATATCAATTCCTCAAAATTCATTGAAACTCTTAAAATCATGGATTATCGGTTCAAGTAAATAAAACTGAATTTATTATGAAACCGACCATACAAAATCACAAGTTCCAACCCGGTCCAAAAATCAACTCATTTGAAAAGGAGCCGGTTCATTTGAATCAAACCACTTTCAGGTTTCTTTTTGGAATCCATTTTTCTAACTCTTCCAAAATGCCTCAAACTTAATTACTCAATCAAAAGTCTAGATTCCTTTGAAATCACTAAAAGCTCTTTTTTTTTATATTGAAATCAATATTAGAGCATCATTCTTTCCTTTAGTGATTCAAACGGTAAAAATAGTTCATTTCTAAATAAGTCAAACTCAAGGCATAAAGTTCACTAAATAAATTAAGCGTGAAAATATAAACATTCTCTTAATAAATCAAATAATACAACTTCTCAAATCTAATCCTTTTTAAATAACTTTTTAAACAAGACTAGGATTTTGTAGAAATTTCGGCAGCACCTCCCCTAAAACTTGGACTTTTGCCACCCGGTTCGGGTCCCAACTAAACCGTTTCTCATTCATTTTCAACAGCTCAAAACCAGAAATCAATTCAAAGCAAGCTAAATCCAACAGTCGCCTCAGTGGCATGTCTCAAGAAAACCATTCCAAAGTCAACTCAATATCAACCGATTTAACTCATTTCCAAAGCTTTAAAGAAACGGTTCAGTAACAAATCATTTGTCCAAGGTCAAGTCAATTAAAGTAAATCGGGCTGAATTCAAAAGTGCATTCGACTTTTCACATCATCAAATAATTGACTCAAATCAAATCAATCCTCAACGGATTAAACTCAGATTTCAAATCTTTAAAGAATCACTTCAAAATATTACATTTCACAAAGCCGCACAACAATTCAGCCAAACAAACATCCATAATCATTCGAGTCAATCAAATAATACATAAGGCAGATACAATCACTAAATACACCATATCTCACATCAGTATCCATATGTAATAATTCCAATAATAAACTATAGTTTTCGGAAAGCGTCCCTACCTCAAAACGCAAATTTCATAACCCAAACGTCTCTCAGAGTCCTTTTCGCCTCAGCTCGAAATCACAATCAAAATCCCGACTCCGCGTGTTTTTCTCAAATATAAGAAACAGCTTCAGCGCCATGTATAAGCTCAGCTACTACTTCCTAACACATCAATATCGCGGAAATCTTAAAACTCATGACTGAAAACAAATGGCGAGGATCTCCGAGATAAAACACTTACTGAAATAAAAGGAATGACACGGTAGCCTCCGCAACACTTATGCGACACGAAACCACCGGAACTCAAACCTACATTACCAAGCCTCAAGGTCTTTAGCCAAACATAACCGAACACTAAAGCAGGGGTTTTCGAAACGTGAAATACTTACTATACTAACAAGCGAAGCAGCTATGACTTCGAATTGCCCCGACAAAAGATCCGTGAGCGGCCAGAAGCTCCGGTGGCCCAACAGCAGCTTTAATTCCGACGCGCAAATATCGGGACTCAACCATGTGTAACCAACGTCTCAGAATTTCTAACGGATTATAACAGAGTACTCAATTGAAGGGGTTTCGGAAGCAAAAATGCTTACCAAGAAAGACTGGTTCTGGCGGCTACGATACTGCTCCTGGCAGCCAAAGGCGCGACGGCCATTACAACAACGACAACTGAGCTCCAACGGTGGCAGAAACCCCTCCTACTTACCCATTCCGGTCTCCTTCTCCCCAGCAGCAACAGGGCAGTGGCGGAGCCTTCACAGCGGCGGCGGCAGCTCAGCAACAGCAGAGGGGTGGCAGAACCTCTTACCACCATCGCGCCTCATCTTCCACGCAACTTCCTTCTCTCTCCTCGAAGCTCGACGGCGGCAGCAGTCTGACGCAACGGCGACAGCACACAGCGGCGCGGCTCCGCGCGGTGGTTCGCGCTCCTCATCGCGTGACCTTCCTTCCTTCTCGTGCTCCCTTCGCACACGAGCTCTCCCTCTCGTCGTCGCAATTCTCTTCAGGTGACGGAACGAGGTGATGGATGGCAGAACCACGACTGGGCAGGAATGACGAAATGTCTTTGACGGTGACGCTCCTTGCGGTTCTGGTGACAGGGAGGACGGCGTCTCCCTCCCCTCTGAGCCCTTCGTCTCTCAGACCTCCTTTTCAGTTTCTCTTCTTTCTCATTGCAGCGTTGCTGTTGCTCCTGATTGTGTTGCGTTTGTGTGAATGGAAGGAGGAAGGGAAACATGTTGAGTACGGCGGCTGGGTTGGGAAGGATTAGGGTTTCATGCCTGTGAGTTTGCTAAGGGTGAAAGGGGGAAGAGTCTGCTGCTGCGGCTGTGTGCGTGTTTGCGCAGCAAAGAGGATGAATGAGAGACTGGTGGCTGCGCAGCGTGAGGAGAAGGGTTTTAGGGGATGGTGTATCCAAATTAGGGTTAGGGACATTTTGGTAATTTCTAATAAAATTGGAAATAATATAGTAATTGAAATCCAAATTAAATCCAACACTAATTGTATATAGAAAATACTATTTGATCATCAATTTTTACAAATTACTTTCAATAAAATGCCCAAATCAAATAATTAGAAATAATATACTTAATTTCTTCATTTTTCAAAATAGCAGTATTAATATTTAAAATATTACTTATCTAATCCAAATCATATAAAATCCTTATTATTTCATAACTATCAACTTTATAATTCAAATATAGAAAATAATTCAATAATTGTAAAATTGGATAATAATCATAACTTATCTCAAATTCAATAAATCAAAACTTGCCTTAATTATCTTTAATAAAATAATTTCTGAAATTAAGGCTACAGAAAAATTTTTCAAAAATTCTGGATGTTATATTCTACCCACCTTACAAAAATTTTCGCCTTCGAAAATTGATACAAGATGGAAAAGATTTATATCAGCTCCACTTTCAAAAATTTCAAAGAAAAGAAATAAAAATATTTGGCATGTTCAGCTTTTCAAATGTAAAAGAAATCATATATTATGAAAGTAACAGAAAAGGTGTAGTGCGCTGCGAAAATTTAGAAAATTACTTAAGATTAGGCTCTAACAAGGATGCACAAAACAATGATAGGTAAACAATGATAAGGATGAATGTGCCAAAAGATTCAAGCAACGCATAAGAACAATTAATAAATACTAAATAAGGTAAGTTATGGCTGTTTTTGGCTGATTTTCTTTGGTTACCAAATATTTTTGTTAATATTAATGTGAATGATTATTGTTATTTTTACTTTTTCGTTACATTATTAAATAATATTTAAAACTAAAAAAAAGAGATAATTAATTTTTTAATTTGAATTAAAAAATGTCTTGTAAATATATCCAACTTGTATATATACTAAGTGTTATAATATTAAATAGTATAGTATTTGCTATAACAATGACTCAAAATATTAATCCAAGATATATTTGGAATTAGTAAGATCTCAATGCAAGCAAGATCAACTAAAATTCATTGTTAGGGTTCCAAATTCGACTTAGGTTCATTACCTTAAAGGCCCAATGGGGATGAAGTCCACGTGTCCCCTCTTAAATCGGCTCAAATTAGATCTCCGTTGCTAGTTAGATATGGTAATGAGTACTTAGGGGAGCATGAGAAGCCCCATTTTCATCCCTCACTCCTATTTAAAAAAAATACCCACGTCCTTTTCCGTCATTACAAGTTCCTATTTAATTACCCCTTAGGGAACGTAGATCTTTTCGGGTGTCTATGAATATTCTTTGAAATTTTTTGAAAAAAATTAACACAAAAAATATAATATAATAATTATAAAATAATCAATTCAATATAATTCAACATAATTTATAACATATTCGTTATGAAAAATAACATTTCAAAAGGAGAAAATATAAAAATATATTCCCACATAATAACATAACATAATTTTTTGGAACGATATTGAGCAATGTAGTGACGAATTTGAGAGGCAGAGAAAAGTGAGTTAGAAAGAGAAAGAGAATTGAGGCTGAGAATGAGTCTGGAAGAAAGGAAAATTTCGAATTGGAGGCAGAAAGTAGGGTTACTAAATTCAAGAAATGGATTTATGTATATATAAATTAGGATAAATTATTAATTTTATATTCGCGTATATTTAATAGGTTCCATGGGGCGGGTACTTATGTTTGTGTCCCCATTAGGGGTGGCAAACGGAAAAGCCCGTCTTGTCTCGCCAAAAGTCCGCCATCTGGTGGGCTAGCCCGCCCTGCCTAATAAGGCGGTCCTAAATTTCTCTCCCGCCCCGCCTAATGGTAGGCTGGCGGGCTCTCCTTTTTTTTGTTATAAACTATTAAATATTAAACAATATATATAATTTCACAACAATTTCAATAAATTTATAATTTCTAAAAATATAAAAAAATTATAATTTTTAAATTCACACACATTAAAGTCTTTATAATTATAAATATGTAATAAACATAATTATAAACCAAATTTTTTGAAATAACATAATAAAACCAACATTGTCTAAAGTAAAACAAATATTATCCAAAATATATAATTAAACATCTTCAAGTTTATAATCAATCAAACACAAAACATAATCCAAAATATAACTTAGAACATCTTCAATTAATATCTTCATCCTCTTGTAGATCAATAACATCATATAAATTTGTAAAAAAATGACCCTAACAAAATAAAAGTTTGGGCCAACGGGGAAGTCTGCCCCGCCCCGCCCCGCCTCGCCAAAGCCCATGGATTAGGTGGTGCAAGGATAGGTGGGCTTTTTAAGTTTGACGGTTTCAAATTTCCATCCCAACCTGCCTTTTTGGCGGGTTATGTGGGTCAGTCCGACAGATTTCAACCCGTTTGCCATCCTTAGTCACCATCCATTTTTGTATGGCAGATCGTGAGGATTTCACGAGTCCCCACCTAACCCCAAAACGCGAGTAATCCCTGCAAATATCTATTTTGGTTGTTTTTGTGATCATCCCTACGCCCTATTTCTAGTATTCATTGGTTCGTGACGTAGAGCTATTCTAGCCACTCAATAAATTCTCAGATAATCAAAGTTTAGGTTATATCATTTTTATAAAGTCACATGTATTCTTGTTATAACAATATTAATAGAAGATAAATGAATAAACACTAAGCTATTGTTTGGATATAAGATGGAAAATAAGAGGAAAGAAAATGGAAAGAAAGAAAATAAGAAGAAAAAAATGAAAAGAAAATTATATTTTTTGTGTGTTGTTTAGATGAAGAAAAAATGAATGAAAAGAAAATAGAAATAAAATTTCTTTTGCTTGGATGGAAGAAAAAGTAAAAAGAGAAAAAATTATAATAGAATAAAATTATATTAATATTTTTATATATTATATATAAATTATAATTCAAATGGTAAGTTTGTATTTTTATCCATGTTTGCACTTCTGCATCAATTTTTTTCGCAACTTTGAAGAGAAAAAATTTAGATGAGCTCCATATACATTTTTATGTTTTCCATTCAATTTCTTTGTTGATCCAAACAATAAAAAATTGATTTTTTCATCCATTTTCTTCTCCAACATTTTATTTTCCTACAAATTCTTCTAAAGTCACATTTTTCATATATATAACGATAACTAATATCACATATTAGGTTAATTTACGTTGATAAACTAAAGTCACTCCAAAATTACCTGAATCACCCAAATCCAAAAACGTTACCTTGTTGTCTCCATTTACATTTCTATATAAATCGAATTTAATGAATTCGAATTAGGGTAATAAGTAGTAAATTGAATCTATAGGATTCGAATTACTTGACATTGTGATTCGAAAGTAAATTGAATTCAAAGAATTCGAATTATGTCATCCCTTACTAAATTGAATCTATAAATTTTGATTTATATGGTCTATGCTAAATCGAAGCAATAAGGTTCGATTTATACTCACTTAATATATAGCAATCCAACTCATTATAAATCGAATCTCCTTCATTCGATTTAGTAGCATAGATAGCATCCAAGTAATTCGAATCTTATAAATTCGATTTACTACGGAAACACATAATTCAAACTTCATAAACTTGATTTATATAGATATGTAAATTGAGACATGCACATAGCCTTTTTTTACTTTAGGGGATATACGTAAAATTGGTTTGCAAATGGTTTATAAAGGTGATTTATCCCACATATTATAACTTGTGAAATCATAATATTTTGAGAAGTAATGTATAGACAACTTAAATGTTGATAAGTCTGAAAAATTTTAGAAAAAAAATAAAAATATAAAAAAATTACATGTTGATCCATAAGATTTTTTTTAAAAAAATTTGTCCATAGTCTATGATTAATAACTTTAAAGTTATATATATATATGACTTATAATTTTGTTATCGGCGATGTTAGTGGTTATAGAGAGATTTTTATCTTTAAATAAATTATAGAGAATTAAAAATAAAATTAGTTGTTATTTTTCTGACAATTTATTTAGTTTTTAGTTTAAATTAAAATTAAATTATATATTCAATTTATATTTGTTTATTTATCCTAACGATGTCGACTAGGAGTGTCCATGGATCGGATCCGATCCGCATATCCGCGGTGTTTATCCGAATCCGATCCGAAAATTGCGGATATGGATCCGACCGCAATGCTTTCGGATTGAATCGGATCGGATCTACACACTAATCGGATCGGATTACGGATTTTGTGTTGGTATCCGCATATCCGATCCGCATATCTGCGTATCCGCAAAAATAAAGAAATAAATAAGTAAAATATTCTTTTCATGTTTTATTTTAAC
>NC_029787.2:85088608-85114927 GCF_000816755.2 Arachis ipaensis
CAAGCTATGGGTCAAATTGTTGGATGCCAAATACCGATCATCTCTATATGACTGTTTTAGTTATCCTAAGAACAAGGACTCTCCCATTTGGAGGTGTCTTTGCAAGGCTTGGGAAGTGTTGAAGGATGGGTTTGCTTGGTATATTGGAGATTTGAACCAGAATTTTTGGTTTTCTAGCTGGAGGAAAGAAGGACGGTTATCTAATGAGATCGATTATGTTCACATTTCTGATTCGAATCTCCGGATACAGGATATTTGGTCGGTTGGTAGGTGGCATTTGGATACTCTTTATTCTCCTTTATCTCAAAATCTGAAAGATAATATTCTTTCTTACAATCCAGATGAACAAGCAGGTCCGGAAGTGGGTTGGTATTGGAGTGGGTCTGCTGCCAAAGTCTATAACTCTCGCAATGGTTACTTGTGGTTGTGTAAGCAGCTGTTTGGTTGGGAGGAGCGGGAGAATTGGCTTTGGCTTTGGCGCCAGCTTGTTCCGGAAAAGCATAAATTTTTGGCTTGGTTGTGTCTTAAGGAGGCTCTTCCTACTGCAAGTTTTCGCTTTAGAAGAGAGATGTCGTCGTCGGATAAGTGTCCAAGATGTCTTTCTAGCCAGGAATCGGTTTTACATTGTATTCGGGATTGTCCCAAAGCTTAGCTTGTCTGGCATAGGTTGGATATTTCTTGTCATCCTTTGGATTTGAAGAACTGGTTCTTGTATCATAGCAGAGAGCATCCGTTCAAGTTCTTTTCGGGACTTTGGTGGATATGGCGAGCAAGGAATAATGACATCTTTAATCCCGATGAAACTTGGCCTCCGGAAAAAGTGATTTGTCTGGCATTAACTTCAGAAAAGGAGCTTAGGAATATCTTTGAATTACAATGTATGTCCCTTCCCTCTACTCTAAATGGTTTTTGGAATCCCCCATCCATTGGTACTTTTAAGATTAATTATGATGCTAGTTACTTTGGTTCGGGTGATAGTGTTGGTTTTGCTTGTGTTATTAGAGATTGTAATGGGAGCTGGCAAATGGGGTGTTTGGGAATGATTGAGAGTAATAATATTCTTCAAGGAGAATTGTTTGCCATTTGAAGAGGATATCTCTTAGCTTGGGATGTGGGTCAACGAGATGTTATTTATGAGACGGATTGTGTGGAAGCACCTACAACTTTTACACTACCATGATAAGATGATTATCATAAGTCTTTTTAGCATAAATTAAAAAGAACAACATATAATATAATAATAAAGAAACAATCAAATCCAAAAAAGTTATAGAACACCTATCATACACTACGACTGTTAGTATTGAGAAAGTTTTAACCATTTATTATTTTATTAGCTAACTATCTTTTTATCTACTCTACACTTTATCTACAAATATATTAAGGACTAAACCTATACTTCAACCTTTCAAATTTTCATATATTCTTGCCAAACACAATATTTTTATGCCTTTTTTCTTTATAGAAACTATTGAATGGAAGAACCCTGTAAAAAGATGAGGTTCTCTTATAATATGTATGCCTTTTTATGATAATAAAATAAAAATAAAAAGTATGAAATAATATTGTGTATATTTAAGTTAATTTTAATATTTTTTAATAACCAAATTTATCATAACGTAACTGATAAATAATGACAGTTAATACGGATTGGATATGTTTTGAGTATGCTATACATTTTATGATTTTGTACGAAACAATATTCCTTTTAATTTGTATATTTATTATTGGTATAAAAAATAAAAATATTTGTATTGTTAGTATTTTTTAAACTTTACTTAATTTTGACCGTGAATAGGCCTAAAAGATCACCTACCTCGTTGAAAATAAATGTAATCCAATCAATTTTTACCTGATAGTGCTATACATTCGCATAATTATAGGAGAATTAACTTTAGCAAGATAACAATATAGTATTTAGTTACTACATGAGTATTTTTATATATAAAATTATGAATCAATTATGTATAGCTTCTGATGAAAATAATATATTCAACGTGGATATTGTTTGTTAGGTAAAAGATAACAGATTGGCAAAGAAAATTAATTACAATCGGTATATTTATTTTAAAAAATATTTTTTTATGTAATATTACAAAAAATATCATGGTCACCCTGAATTACTACAGGTTCAACTTTCATCGACAGCGGTAGAATGCCTAAATTGAAACATTTTCAGACTATAATATTTGTCAAACAAACAATTAATGAAACACTAATCCAGCCATACCTTCTCATTTTGAGTATATTTATATATAAAAAAAGAGTTGAAATAGCAAAAACGATAAAAATGATAATTTTTATAATTTTGTGTGGCTTTTTATATATAGAAGACCAGAAGACCATGATTATTTAACAAAATTAATTTTATTTATTGCATTCAATTTGAATAAGTAAAAAATCATCTTATTTTAATTTAGTCATTAATTCACATGATTTAAATTTAGCTCAATAAATATGATTTGATTTGATTTAATTATTAGTGAAAAATATCTCGAGAACCTATTTTATATAGATTTATTATTTTAGTGATTAATTAATTAATCTAATTAATTAATTAATACAGATAATTAGTATAATTAATTTGATTTAATAAATTAAAAATACTAACAGAACATTAAAAGAAATAAATTAAAAAATTCTACCAAATCAAATTGATATAAATTATAATAAATTATGTGATATTTAAATATCTAATCAAATTAATTAGTTGATATAGTTAATTTATCATAATAAATTGTATTTAACGAGTTAAAAGAAATAAATCGTTAAACACTCTCAAAAGCATGTCACGTCAACTCCATCATTAAGTGTAGAAACCTGATTTTTATATAATAGAATAGATAATAAATAGAATATATGAGAATATGATATGTGACATATTTTAATTATGAAATTGGTATTATATAATAGATTTTTTTGAATTATTGAATCCTTATTACTTGTTCGTTGCTAATTTTTACGTAATTACTTAATAATTTCCACCTATAAAACTATCAACTACCTAATATTATGATTTAATTAATAAGAGTAATGACATTAATATTTTTTCATAAGTCTTTCTATTATTTATAATTAGAAAATAGACATAAATAAATTTATTTCCTTAATAAATGTTAATTTTGTTGCCAAATTCTATATTACCTTTAAAATTTTAGCGTAATTGAGTCTAACTTTTAAATTTTGAAATGAATTTACTTAAAAAAATTAATATATAAATCACATTATTATTACAAAATTACTTTTTTAACATAATTAGTAGTACTTATTTGAACCATTAAATTTAGCTTCTAATGATATTAAAGTTAATCTATTTTATTATCTTATGCCTTCAAAGAATTTACATGACTAACATAAAAATATAACAATTGAAAAAATTTATTACAATTGGTATATTCATTTTAACAAATATGCTTCTATCTAATACTATAAAAAAATGGGGAATGCTACCCAACCCCTCTAAAATAACATGTACGTTACCTTTTATGATGTGTCAAATTTTAATTAGTCATTATCTTAACCACAGTTGAGTTATTTTGTAATTTATTATTTGAGATGGGTAATGGTATAATTTCTTCAAATATCAAAACATCACTCCCGTTAATTGAAGCACCTTTCCACTCTTTCATTATTTCTTCGTCGCTTAGCTTCGATCCTTCCAAGTATCGCCGTCACCGTCGTGACAAGAAGCGCCGACGTCGTCGTCATCTACTGCCCTCGATCTCATGCAATCTCTCTTTCTTCGGTGCCTCATCCCTTAACTATGTCATCCCTATCTCTTATCTCCTCACTCTTTACCAACATAATTAATGGATAGTTTGGTTATTAAAATTTTTTTATTAAAAAATATATCTTTATTTAATTAAATAATGTAAATAACCAAACTAACCATTAATTATGTTGATAAGGAGTGATCCACGGCAGGAAGAGGGATCGAGTGAGAGGATAGGAGATAGCGATGACGTCAGCATTGACTGTATTGGAAAGGACGGAAAAGTTACGGACGAAAGAATTCAACGACGTCATTAAAAGATGATGGCGACGACGTTGGCGCTTCTTGTCACGACGATGACGGCAATGCTTGGAAGGATAGAAGCTACGCGATGAAGAAAAAATGGAGGAGTGAGAAGGTATTTCAATTAACGGAGGTGGGGTTTTGATATTTTAAGAAATTATACCATTACCTATCTCAAATAATAAATTACAAAATAACCTAACTATGATTAAGATGATGACCAATTAAAATTTGACACATCATGAAGAGTAACTTAAATGTTATTTTAGAAGGAGTTAGGTAGAATTTACCTAAAAAAAATACATCGGCCACTTTGAAAAATTGAGATATATTTACCAAACAAACAATCAATAAAACACTCATCCATACTTTCTCATTTTGGGTACATTTATACATAAAAAAAATATACATAAAGAAAAAAAGAAGAAAAGAAGAGTTGAAATAGCAAGAGCGATAAAAATCATGATTCTTATAATTTTGTGTGGCCATCTATATATAGTAGACCAGACAACTATGATTATCTAACAAAATTAATTTGTATTTATTGCACTCAACTTGAATAAGTAAGAAATTATCTTATTTTAATTTAGTCTTTAATTCACATTATTTGAATTTAGTTCAATATATATGATTTGATTTGATTTAATTATTAGTTAAAAATATCTCATTTGCCTATTTTATTCATAGATTTATTATTTTAATGACTAATAAATTAATCAGATTAATTAATTAGTACACACAATAAATTTGGTTTAATAAATTAAAAATACTAACAGAATATTAAAATAAATAAATTAAAAAATACTATCAAATTAAATTGATATAAATTATATGATATTTAAATATTTAATCAAATCAATTAGTTGATATAGTTAGTTTATCGTAATAACTTGTATTTAATGAGTTAAAATAAATAAATTGAGAAATATTTTTAGAAGTATGTCACGCCAGTTTCATCATTAAATACAAAAATTCGATTTTTATATAATAGATTAGATAAATTATGTTGTATGTGTTGTAATGCATAACTTTCTATTACAAGTACTTCTTATATGTGTATATCAATTACAATCATTGGATTTATTAGATTTTTGTTGTAAATATTTATAAATTCCAGTGGTAATCTATGCACAAAATGATTTGTGTACGCGTGTTTGACATTAGCTTCTTTTTTGCCATGGCATTATTCAACACTAATCCAATTTCTTTTTTTCCTTCCTTTAGTTTTTTTTAGCTCATTTTCATGTGTTCAGCATCTTCTATCCCTATAGTTTGATGTCGTTCTCTTTTTAAATGGTTTTGTTTGTACATTATTATTAAATATTTGTGCATACACTGTATATTTTCATTGCATTATTGAAAATTGAGTTTACTCCATCAAACTAAAATTCTTTGCATGAGTATTTATAGTGATTGTGAAGTAATTTTTTTTAATTTTTTACAGATGAGAGAGATGTTGGACATTGTATTTTATCATTGAAATGAGTTAAAAAAATGAAAAAGAGATATTAGTTTATCTTTCGGATAGAAAGACTTGTTTAAGTAATTTTAATGTGAATACTCTAGATATTTTTACTTGAAAAACTACTATAAAGAATTTGGATACAACGAGATAAAATAATGTTAGTGGTATATTTCCTAAAAAAGTGTTGAGAACAGATTGAGAAACTTGAATAGCGATAAAGAAATAAGAGAGACGGTGAATTGTGCTAAGAACAATAATGGAGTAATTGATTTCTATTTGAAACATGGAGTGTCAGTGCCAGAGATTTTAAAAAGTAATGAGGCAGTTGTATATTTTGATGATGATAATGAAAAATAGTGCAATAATGCTACTATAGAGGCACCTATAAATTCTTTTATGAAAAAAATGCACTTGTGATTGCTCCCACCACCCATGATAAGTCCAATCCACCAATGTCCACTTTTGTACTCAATATACATAGTAATTCCAGTCCCACCATAAAGAAAAATTCTCCAAAAAAAATACAACCATCACCCTTAAAAATCAAAGTTGCATCCAATAAGTCCAACCAGCACACTAATTTAGATAAGGCCAATAAGCCGAAACAACAACAAAAGTCAGATAAGTCCAATAAGTCCAAACAGTCGAAAAAATCCAGCATATCTAGGAGGCCATGTACAAGATCTGCAATCAGAAGATTCAAGAGCAAAGTTTTTAACAATAAAATTTTTTTTGAAGTATCTTCTGATTCTTATGAGAGTGCCAAAGATAGTCTTTTTAAGTCAGGTCCTGATAAAAATAAATCCTTTGATTATAAAACTACAGGAATTGATGTCAAAACTAGGAGTAAGGGTAAGGTGAACAAGGTCCATAAAGAGAAGAAAGAGAGAAATATTAGACTACTCCAGTGTTTAGGCAAGATTTAGGGAGTTACATCTCGAAGTTAGTATAAAGTTTGCCACAAAATGGGACTTTAGAGAAGTTGTTCAAGAATAAAGAATACAAAAGGGTAGGCATATAAGGTTGAAGAAGAATGATAGCTTAAGGTACAGGGCAGTTTGTAAGGTTAAGGAGTATCCTTGAGTGGCTTATACATCAAGGAACCATGAAAATACTTGTTGGTAAATTAAAATCTTTAACAATGACCACACATGTCCTAGAGAAGATAGAAATAGGCTGCCAATAGAAACTGGATCTGTAGCAAGCTTGTCAAGAAGGTTAGAAAATATCCTAACTTCAGACACTGAGATTATGACTTATTTCAAGACATGATTTGACTTGACACTAAACAAGAACTCAATCTCAAGGACTTTGATCGATGCTAGAAGTGTGGTGTATGATGATAAAAAGGAATAATATATAATGGTTAGAAATTATGACTTGACACTACTAAAGACCAATCTTGGATCAACTGTCCAGATATCAACAATACCCCTAACCAAATGGTGAAATCTTATTTGATAAGATGTATATTTGTTTAGAAAGTTGTAAGACTGGATTCAAAGTTGGCTGCTATCCCTTGATTGACTTAGATGGTGCTTTCTTGAAGACTCAACTTAGAGGCCAGATTCTATCAGTTGTAGGCCACGATGCTAACCATTATATCTATGTAATTGCTTAGGCAATTGTTGACATAGAAAACAAGAAAAATTGAAAATGGTTCTTAGAGTTATTGCATCAAGACCTAGGAAACTATAAGGACCATGACTGGTGCTTTATCTCGGATATCCAGAAGGTACTGTTATCTTAAATTATTAATTAATTTACTTATTTTAATTTGAATGGTTATTTATGCATTAGAATGACATTAGTAGATTACTATAATGGTTAGGGATGCTGACAGATACTGTATATTGACATGAGTAAGAGTCGGAGTAACCGCTTTAACAAAATAATAATTTAATTATTTAGAATAGGTTTAAAAATTTAGAAATGATAATTAGAAAATTTAAAGGTGAAATTTGGATTCAATAGATTTTTTTGAGTGGAAAAATGTATCTTTTGTAGAAAATTTTTGTAAAAAATTACGTACCAGTACTTAAGCCGGCAGTACTGATTCTACTCTGTCCAGTACCGCATATTGAGAAAAAAATAAGATTTTGAAAATTGAATTTATTGATTTGGAAAGACAAAGATAATTTAGAATTAAAAACCAAGTGCTAATCTTAAAGGTTTTGGTCCAAAGTTGGACCAAACGGACCAAAAATGCTAACGGATTGGACCAGACCCATGTTGTGCCCAAGACCAACATATATAAACACCTTTTAATGAGTATTCAGCTCATTCTTATCCTAAATCAGGAGTGGGGTGCTAATTTGAGAAGAGAGGAGAAGATGGTTTTGTTACTATTCATCTCCTCCTTCTTTTGTTTATAGCTTGAGCTATGGAGCTCCGATTGACAAGCCGTTTACGGCCACGCAAAGCTCTCGTCGAGCTCTTCCTTTCTAATCGATCAAAATGGGTAAGAAACTCTTTTTCTAGCTCTAGTTTTCTGTTCTAGCCCAAAACTCGAAAATGACTTTAGATTTTTTAGTTTCTTTGTGTTTTTGTTATTTAAGTGTAATCTAACTTGGGTGAATAGTGAATTTTACCTTAAACTCATTGAATATTTGTTTGTGGCAAGGTCTGGATGTTATCCCGCTTGCATGTTGAGTTAATTTGCTTTGGCACTTGCACCAGGCAAGGACGGAGGTCTCATCCTACTTGTTCCGTGGTTGCGGCGTAGTTGTGAGGACGGTAGTGTTATCTCGCTCAAGAGAAAACAAAACTGATTTATTAATAAGGAGTTGAGGTTAGAGAACATAAATTTTTTATGAAACTGATTTAAGTAAATGATAATGATGAAATGTGGTCTGAGGGACCGGAGTGGTGAGGACGGTGGCATTGTCCCGCTCACGAGATTAATAAATTAATGAAGTGATAACGAAATGGAGATTTATGAATATAAAAACTTGTGAAATTGATTACAAGACAGTGAGTATGATTAATGTGGCAAGGACGGTAGTGAATCCCGCTTGCGCACTAGGCGGAGTTATACCAGTGCAAGGATAGCGGTTAATCCCGCTTGTTGATGGTATTTTGGGTAAGGACGGTGGTTAATCCCGCTTACTCGAGATTGATTGTAATGGCAAGGACGGTGGTTAATCCCACTTGCACATTGAATGTTATGTGGTCCGGACAAGGACGGTTGGTTAATCCTTGATAAACCATAATTTTATGATTTATATTGTGTTTTATTTGTGTGGTTTTATCAAATCTTTACCCGCGTATTCATATGATTAGCATGTATTTACAATTCCTTCCCAAAATTGTTTATGATTGAAAACTTGCTTCCTAGAGACTTTTAATTATGTATTTTAATTATTCTTTATCCCATTTGATATCGTGATCCGTGTGTTAAGTGTTTCAGGCTTCATAGGGCATGAATGACTTGGAAATTGGAGAGGAGGCTTGCAAAATGGAAGGAACACAAGAAACTAAGGAGATGACCAGCGAGCAATGACGCGAGCGCATGGCCCATGCAAACGCGCAAAATGGAAAAGTCACAGCGACGCGAACGCGTGCCTGATGCAAACGCGTGGCTTGGAGTCTGCACGAATGACATGAACGCGTGACAAGGAAAATCGCTGAATGACGCGAACGCGTGGACGACGCGTACGCGTGACCTGCGTGATCTGCAAAAATAACAGAATACGCTGGGGGCGATTTTGAGTCGCATTTTGACCTAGTTTTTCGGCCCAGAAACACAGACAAAAGCTAGGAAACGTACAGAAACTCAAAAGGAGAGACCCATAGGCATACACACACATTCAGATTTATCACATTAGGATTACTTTAGTTTTAGATTTGAATTTGGATTAGTGTTACATTGATAGTTTATGCTTGTGCTTTGGATTTTGGATGCTGAAGAGCCATTACCTCCGTGAAGATACTACTTTAGTTTGTTTCCTTATTCTTTACTCTTTTCAGTTGATTATTGACTCTATTCAAATAAGTATGTTACGTTTTGAATTTATTAATATATAAAATTATTTTATTTTTAATTGATTTTAATTCTCTATTTAATTTTATTTAATTATGTCTTCTTATATTTTTATGATTATTAATTCCATGTGAATAGAGTAGACTCTCCACTTGACATGGGGGTTGATTAAGAGGAGACACTTGAGTTGGAATGCTCAAGTGATTAGTTGAATTGGATGTTGTAGGCTAATTATATACCTACTAACACTAGACCTCCCTAAGGGAAAGGACTAGGAATTACGGGTAAGAGTTAGTTCAATCACTATACTTTTCCTTATTCAGTAAGGGTTAACCAAGTGAAACACCAACCTCTTTACACTATACTTGAGAAGATTCCAACAAGGATAGAACTTCCAATTAATTATTCCCCCAGTCAAGACCTTTTAATATTAATAATAATTCTTAGTTAATTACTGGTTGAGGATGATACATTGGTGCAGAAAGTTAATGATGATGAAATTGATCTTAATTTTATTGATCATTTTGCTGATAGTGCAGATTATGGTTTAGATTCTGATGCTGGTTCAAATGGCACCAATTCATGCCACTCAAAGGTGATGAAAACTCCTCCCAATTCAAAAAATAAACTTGAAGAAGACAATGATTCTGATGATACATGTCCAGTGTTTAGGGAGTGTGCAAGATTTAGGGAGTTACATCTCGAAGTTAGTATAAAGTTTGCCACAAAATGGGACTTTAGAGAAGTTGTTCAAGAATACACAATTCAAAAGGGTAGGCATATAAGGTTGAAGAAGAATGATAGCTTAAGGTACAGGGCAGTTTGTAAGGTTAAGGAGTATCCTTGAGTGGCTTATACATCAAGGAACCATGAAAATACTTGTTGGTAAATTAAAATCTTTAACAATGACCACACATGTCCTAGAGAAGATAGAAATAGGCTGCCAATAGAAACTGGATCTGTAGCAAGCTTGTCAAGAAGGTTAGAAAATATCCTAACTTCAGACACTGAGATTATGACTTATTTCAAGACATGATTTGACTTGACACTAAACAAGAACTCAATCTCAAGGACTTTGATCGATGCTAGAAGTGTGGTGTATGATGATAAAAAGGAATAATATATAATGGTTAGAAATTATGACTTGACACTACTAAAGACCAATCTTGGATCAACTGTCCAGATATCAACAATACCCCTAACCAAATGGTGAAATCTTATTTGATAAGATGTATATTTGTTTAGAAAGTTGTAAGACTGGATTCAAAGTTGGCTGCTATCCCTTGATTGACTTAGATGGTGCTTTCTTGAAGACTCAACTTAGAGGCCAGATTCTATCAGTTGTAGGCCACGATGCTAACCATTATATCTATGTAATTGCTTAGGCAATTGTTGACATAGAAAACAAGAAAAATTGAAAATGGTTCTTAGAGTTATTGCATCAAGACCTAGGAAACTATAAGGACCATGACTGGTGCTTTATCTCGGATATCCAGAAGGTACTGTTATCTTAAATTATTAATTAATTTACTTATTTTAATTTGAATGGTTATTTATGCATTAGAATGACATTAGTAGATTACTATAATGGTTAGGGATGCTGACAGATACTGTATATTGACATGAGTAAGAGTCGGAGTAACCGCTTTAACAAAATAATAATTTAATTATTTAGAATAGGTTTAAAAATTTAGAAATGATAATTAGAAAATTTAAAGGTGAAATTTGGATTCAATAGATTTTTTTGAGTGGAAAAATGTATCTTTTGTAGAAAATTTTTGTAAAAAATTACGTACCAGTACTTAAGCCGGCAGTACTGATTCTACTCTGTCCAGTACCGCATATTGAGAAAAAAATAAGATTTTGAAAATTGAATTTATTGATTTGGAAAGACAAAGATAATTTAGAATTAAAAACCAAGTGCTAATCTTAAAGGTTTTGGTCCAAAGTTGGACCAAACGGACCAAAAATGCTAACGGATTGGACCAGACCCATGTTGTGCCCAAGACCAACATATATAAACACCTTTTAATGAGTATTCAGCTCATTCTTATCCTAAATCAGGAGTGGGGTGCTAATTTGAGAAGAGAGGAGAAGATGGTTTTGTTACTATTCATCTCCTCCTTCTTTTGTTTATAGCTTGAGCTATGGAGCTCCGATTGACAAGCCGTTTACGGCCACGCAAAGCTCTCGTCGAGCTCTTCCTTTCTAATCGATCAAAATGGGTAAGAAACTCTTTTTCTAGCTCTAGTTTTCTGTTCTAGCCCAAAACTCGAAAATGACTTTAGATTTTTTAGTTTCTTTGTGTTTTTGTTATTTAAGTGTAATCTAACTTGGGTGAATAGTGAATTTTACCTTAAACTCATTGAATATTTGTTTGTGGCAAGGTCTGGATGTTATCCCGCTTGCATGTTGAGTTAATTTGCTTTGGCACTTGCACCAGGCAAGGACGGAGGTCTCATCCTACTTGTTCCGTGGTTGCGGCGTAGTTGTGAGGACGGTAGTGTTATCTCGCTCAAGAGAAAACAAAACTGATTTATTAATAAGGAGTTGAGGTTAGAGAACATAAATTTTTTATGAAACTGATTTAAGTAAATGATAATGATGAAATGTGGTCTGAGGGACCGGAGTGGTGAGGACGGTGGCATTGTCCCGCTCACGAGATTAATAAATTAATGAAGTGATAACGAAATGGAGATTTATGAATATAAAAACTTGTGAAATTGATTACAAGACAGTGAGTATGATTAATGTGGCAAGGACGGTAGTGAATCCCGCTTGCGCACTAGGCGGAGTTATACCAGTGCAAGGATAGCGGTTAATCCCGCTTGTTGATGGTATTTTGGGTAAGGACGGTGGTTAATCCCGCTTACTCGAGATTGATTGTAATGGCAAGGACGGTGGTTAATCCCACTTGCACATTGAATGTTATGTGGTCCGGACAAGGACGGTTGGTTAATCCTTGATAAACCATAATTTTATGATTTATATTGTGTTTTATTTGTGTGGTTTTATCAAATCTTTACCCGCGTATTCATATGATTAGCATGTATTTACAATTCCTTCCCAAAATTGTTTATGATTGAAAACTTGCTTCCTAGAGACTTTTAATTATGTATTTTAATTATTCTTTATCCCATTTGATATCGTGATCCGTGTGTTAAGTGTTTCAGGCTTCATAGGGCATGAATGACTTGGAAATTGGAGAGGAGGCTTGCAAAATGGAAGGAACACAAGAAACTAAGGAGATGACCAGCGAGCAATGACGCGAGCGCATGGCCCATGCAAACGCGCAAAATGGAAAAGTCACAGCGACGCGAACGCGTGCCTGATGCAAACGCGTGGCTTGGAGTCTGCACGAATGACATGAACGCGTGACAAGGAAAATCGCTGAATGACGCGAACGCGTGGACGACGCGTACGCGTGACCTGCGTGATCTGCAAAAATAACAGAATACGCTGGGGGCGATTTTGAGTCGCATTTTGACCTAGTTTTTCGGCCCAGAAACACAGACAAAAGCTAGGAAACGTACAGAAACTCAAAAGGAGAGACCCATAGGCATACACACACATTCAGATTTATCACATTAGGATTACTTTAGTTTTAGATTTGAATTTGGATTAGTGTTACATTGATAGTTTATGCTTGTGCTTTGGATTTTGGATGCTGAAGAGCCATTACCTCCGTGAAGATACTACTTTAGTTTGTTTCCTTATTCTTTACTCTTTTCAGTTGATTATTGACTCTATTCAAATAAGTATGTTACGTTTTGAATTTATTAATATATAAAATTATTTTATTTTTAATTAATTTTAATTCTCTATTTAATTTTATTTAATTATGTCTTCTTATATTTTTATGATTGTTAATTTCATGTCAATGGAGTAGATCCTCCACTTGACATGGGGTTGATTAAGAGGAGACACTTGAGTTGGAATGCTCAAGTGCCTAGTTAAATTGGACGTTGTTGGCTAATTCTGTATCTACTAACGCTGGACCTTCCCAAGGGAGAGGACTAGGATTTGCAGGTAAGAGTTGGTTTAATCACTAAACTTTCCTTTATTCAGTAAGAGTTAACCTAGTGAGAACAACAACCTCTTTACACTACGCTTGAGAAGATTCCAACAAGGATGGAACTTCCACTTAATTATTCCCCCAGTCAAGACCTTTTATTTGGAATATCAATAATTATTCTTAGTTTATTTTTATTGCTTTAATTCTCAATTAATTTAGTTATTCATTATCAAACTCAAACTTTCTAGGAATTTTCTGATTAATAAATTGGCACTGTTTCCTGCAACTCGTTGGGAGACGACCTGGGACTCATACTCCCAGTATTTTTATTTCCGAAATTCGTGACAACCCTTTTTAAATTGGTGAGGCAGATCTTAGCTGGTTAAGAGTTATACGTGCAACGCTATTCTCTTATTTGAAATCTCTTAATTGGTTGACTTCTGTCACGCACCAACAATTGGCGCCGTTGCTGGGGAGTTGCAACAGTGTGCTAGATTATTAATTAGTGTACATATTTTATTTTATTTGCATATTTTATTTTTATTTTGTTACCATGAGCTATATGTTTTTCTCATTGAATGACGCGTTCATTGCCTGATCCGAGCTTAGCCGCTTTTGATCCTAAAATTGAAAGAACTCTTTCACGTATTAAGCGAGCTCGACGTCGGTTAGCCTCTAAGGGTGGTGAAGTGATTGCTATCAATTCACCAGTCTCATCTGAGGGCGAATCTGAACGGCCATCTGAGAGTGAAACAAGCTTATTTACTACTGATTCAGTTGATTCACGTGCAGGTAACATGGCAGCACCTAGGAGGATTACTCTCCAGGAAGCTGGAGTCCCAGATTTTACACTGCAACCTTATCAAGTGCATCATCCAAATCTGGCTGCAGATTTTGAATTGAAGACTGCACTAATCAACTTGATGCCCAAGTTTCATGGCTTACCTGCTCAAGAGCCTATTAAGCACCTTAGGGATTTCCAGACAGCCTGTTCTACTGTTAGGCGTAATGGTGCAGATGAAACTTCTATTCTGTTAACTGCCTTTCCATTTTCTCTTGAGGGAAAAACAAGGGAGTGGTACTACTCCCAACCTGAAGCAACTGTTACCAACTGGGATACACTCAGGAGAGAATTTTTGGAAAAATACTTCCCAGCTGAAGTCACAGATAGACTGAGAAAGGAGATCTCCTGCATTGTTCAAGGTGACTCAGAGACTCTCTATGAATACTGGGAGCGTTTTAAGAACCTTCTAGACGCATGACCCCATCAAATGATTGATAGACTAGTATTGATCAGCTACTTCACTCAAGGAATGAATCCCCAAGACAAGACCACACTAGACGGTGCTAGTAATGGTTCCATGAAAAAGTACAGAATCGCAGATGAAGCATGGCAGCTGATCAGCGACTTAGCTGATTCCACTAGGAATCACAGGCCGAGGCGTAGCCACTCAAAAGCTATTGTAGAGATTTCCTCTAGCGTTGAAACTACTACTCTTACCCAAAGCATATGTGAAATGACCAACATACTAAAGCAGATGCAGTTAAACCAACAACAAACACATAAAGCTCAACCTTCCCCACCACAGCAAAACCAACAGTTAGTTCCCCAAAGAGTATGCGGGATCTGTGCTGATTATAATCATTATACTGATGAATGTCCGTAGCTCCAACAGGAAGACAACACTGTGGCAGCCACTCATAACTTCTATGACCGCCCAAATCAAGGATACAATCAACAAGGTGGCAACTACAACCAAGGTGGAAACTATAACCAAGGATGACAAGACAACTCCAAGGTTGGAGGGACAACTATAACAGAGGAGGCAGAGACAACAATAGAAATCAGAGGTGGAATAACAATAATAACAATAGACAACAGAATCAGAACCAGCAGAATCAGAACCAACAACAGGTTCCTCAAGTCACTTATTCTAATTCCTCATCAAATGACGAGATGCTCCGTTCTCTTGCACAAGGACAACAGGATATACAGGCGCAACTGAACTCTAGTCTGAATGGCTTGACTGCCACTTTACAAGCTCTCGTCTCCCAGATGGATTCATCACTTAATTCCACACATCAACCTTCAAGCTCCAGTGGAATTCCTTCTCAACCACTACCTAATTCCAAAGGTGGGATCAATGCCATCACTTTGAGGTCCGAAACCACATTACGGGAGAGGAACCATAAGGAGCCAAGCCCACCAGAACACGTGCCAGCAGAGGATGTGGTGGAAGTGGAAGATGCTGAAGAGGAAGAGAATGTACAAGATATAGTTGAAGAAGAGGAAGCTCAACCACAGAATGAAGCACCAAGGGATGCAGAAGCTGAAAATCGCGCCCATCCTATTCCCTTTCCACAACTTGCAAGGAAACCAGAAAGCAAATGCAACTTGATCCCAAAATGGTGGAAATATTCAAAAAGGTCGAGGTAACTGTTCCCCTTTTTGATGTTATTCAGCAGGTACCTAAATATGCGAAGTTTCTAAAAGATTTGTGCATACATAAAGATAAAATTAATGAATTAGAAACTATTCCTTTAGGTAGTTCTATATCTTCTTTAATGGGATGTATACCTGAAAAATATAATGATCCAGGTCCATGTATGGTTAACTGTACCATTGGAGGTGTGATATTTTCTGACTGTATGTGTGATTTAGGAGCATGTGTTAGTATAATGCCTTTGTCTATATATGATACTTTGAGGCTCTCTCCCTTAAAAAGGTCGGCAACTCATTTTGTGTTAGCAGATAAAAGCATTATTACAGTAGTTGGAATTGCTGAAGATGTATTAGTGAGCATTAAGGGGATCACATTTTTCATTGATTTCTACATCCTGGAAATGCCCCCCTGATGACTCAGGAAGACCATCATCAATCCTTCTTGGAAGACCATTTCTGAAGACTTCAAAGTTCAAGCTGGATGCATTCTCAGGAACTTACTCCTTTGAGATAGATGGCAGAACAGTGAGTTTCAGTTTAAATGAAGCTATGAAGCATCCTCTGGAAGATCATTCTATCTTCCAGTGCGACATTATTGATGAAACTGTAGCTGAAGTTCACCAAGAAGAAATGGAAGAGAAGCACATGGAGCAAGGTCCAAGTGTGAGAACACTTTCTGAAAACAATGAAGACTCTCTACCATTATCACTAGCCCCGAGTGATCCAGAGCCTAGCTATGACCAGAAATTAGAATTAAAGCCCTTCCCTCCACACCTCAAGTATGCTTACCTTGAGGACAAGCAGAAGTTTCCAGTTATCATTCCAAAGGAACTTAACTCTCAACAAGAAGAGCAACTACTCGGTGTGCTAAGAAAACATAAGAAAGCAATCGGATGGAGCTTGTCAGATATAGTAGGCATCAGTCCCCAAATTTGTGAGCATCGAATATTTTTAGAAGAGGGAGCAAAGCCTGTCCGTCAACCTCAAAGAAGATTGAATTCCACCATCTTAGAAGTTGAAGAAAGAAGTGACCCGGCTACTTGAAGCAGATATCATCTACCCCATCTCAGATAGTGAATGGGTCAGCCCAGTACAAGTAGTGCCCAAGAAGTCTGGAGTCACAACTGTAAGAAATGAGCATGGAGAGCTCCTGACAACTAGAGTGCAAAATTCATGGAGAGTTTGCATTGACTTTAGGCGTCTCAACCAAGCCACTCGCAAGGATCATTACCCCTTGCCATTTATTGATCAAATGCTTGATCGCCTGTCAGGTAAATCTCATTATTGTTTTTTAGATGGCTATACGGGATATTTTCAAATTCATATAGCTCCTAAAGATCAGGAGAAGACCACTTTTACATGTCCCTTTGGAACATATGCTTATAAAAGAATGCCTTTTGGCTTGTGTAATGCACCTGCTACTTTCCAAAGATGCATGATGAGTGTCTTTTCAGATCTTATTGAGAACTGTATGGAAGTTTTTATGGATGATTTTAGCGTATATGGTGATTCATTTAGCCTTTGCTTGGACAGTTTATCTAGAGTGTTAGATAGATGTGTTAGTACAAACCTTGTATTAAAATTTGAAAAATGTCACTTTATGGTAAAACAACGGATGTACTAGGACATGTGGTGTCTAATACTGGCATTTCTGTAGATCCAGCAAAGGTGGATGTTATTTCTAGTTTACCTTACCCCTCCTCCATGAGGGAAGTCCGTTCGTTCCTTGGCCACGCAGATTTTTACAAGAGTTTCATTAAGGACTTCAGTAAGGTAGCATTGCCTTTATCCAGATTGCTCCAGAAAGATATTGTGTTCGAGTTCAGTGAGGATTGTATGCAGGCATTTGATAAGCTAAAGATCGCTCTGACTCAAGCTCCAATTGTAAGAGGACCAGACTGGAGCCAGTCATTTGAAATTATGTGTGATGCTTCCAACCGTGCGGTAGGAGCGGTGCTGGCTCAGCGCGAAGGTAAGGATCCTTTTGTAATCGCTTATGCATCTAAAACTTTAAATGCTGCTCAATCTAATTACACTACTACTGAAAAAGAGCTTTTAGCTATTATTTTTGCTCTGGATAAATTTTGAGCTTATTTACTTGGTACTAAGGTAGTAGTGTACTCAGATCATGCAGCTCTAAAATACTTATTAGCTAAAAAGGAATCCAAACCAAGGCTAATACGTTGGATACTGCTGCTACAAGAATTTGATTTAGAAATTAAAGATAGGAGTGATAACCAAAATTTAGTGGCAGACCACTTAAGTTGCCTTGAGCACATTAAGGATGACTCCACTCCTATAAATGATAATTTTCCATTTGATAGCTTACATGCAGTATCTGAAGTAGTTCCTTAGTATGCACCTGTAGCTAATTATCTAGTTAGCCACATTTTCCCTCCAAATTTTACTAAGCATCAAAGAGACAAGGTGAAAAGCGAGTCAAAATATTTTATATGGGATGATCCATATTTATGGAGGTGTGGTGCTGATCAGGTAATTAGACGGTGTGTGCCTCAATTAAAATTCCAATCTATTTTAGAGGCTTGCCACTCATCTGAGAGTGGATGACATTTTGGCCCTCAAAGAACAGCTAGAAAAATTCTAGACTGTGGATTCTGGTGGCCTACTCTTTTTAAAGACGCTGCTGAATTTTGTAAATCTTGTTCCCCATGCCAAAGGTTTGGTAATATCTCCAAGAGGGATGAGATGCCTCAACAGATTATGCTTTTCTGTGAAAATTTTTATGTTTAGGGCATTGACTTCATGGGCCCATTTCCAAATTCTAATGGTTACTTTTATATACTGTTAGTTGTAGACTATGTTTCTAAATGGGTAGAAGCAATTCCTACTCACAATGATGATGCTAATACTGTTGTTTTCTTTGTTAGAAACCATATTATCTGTCGCTTTGGATCACCACGAGCAATCGTGAGCGATCAAGGCACCCATTTTTGTAACAGGAGACTAACAGGATTACTCAAGAGGCATGGGATAATTCACAAGGTAGCAACAACTTATCATCCCCAGACCAATGGACAAACAGAAGTCTCTAACAGAGAGATAAAACGTATTCTAGAAAAGATAGTAAAACCTCACAGGAAGGACTAGAGTGCTAGGCTACAAGATGCACTCTGGGCATATAGAACAGCGTACAAGACACCCATTGGGATGAGCCCCTTCCGCCTGGTATACGAAAAGGCTTGCCACCTTCTAGTAGAGGTAGAACACAAGGCTTTCTGGGCTGTGAAGGAGTGCAACATGAATCTTGAAAAAGCTGGTGCTGAAAGAAAACTACAACTTGCAGAATTGGAGAATCTTCGCCTTGAAGCATATGACAACTCCAGGAGATACAAAGAAAAGATGAAGGTTGTCCATGACAAGCATATAAAAAGGAGAGAATTCAGACCAGGAAAGTTAGTTCTTCTTTATAACTCCAGACTGAGGCTTAAGCCAGGTAAACTGAGATTAAGATGGGAAGGCCCCTACAGAGTAGAAAAGAAAGAGCCATACGGAGTTTTCCACCTACGTCATCCTACTAGCTCCAAATTTCTGAAGGTCAATGGACATCGCCTGAAGCTTTATCATGGTGAAAAGATGAAGGATCACAAAGAACTAGCTTTATTTTTACCTTATTTTATTTATTTATTTTTTATGATGTTAATGACTCTTCTCATCACCCCTGCATATGGCTGCATATAGTTTGCATTAGCATTCTGCATATCTTAAAAAAAAAAAGAAGAGCACGCACGCGACGTGGCAGCGTCGCTGATGCGTCCGCGTCACCAGTGCAATTTGAAGAAAAGAGAATGGGACAGAAAGTCACGTGAAAGTGTGGCTGGAGGCGTGCCTTAGGCACAACCATGCCCACGCAACCGCGTCAATGACGCATCCGCGTCGTTTGGAAAATGGCCTCCCACGCGTCCGCCTCAACCACGCGAACGCGTGACCCTAAAAATCGACGTAAAAGAGGTATATGGCAAAGAGTTATGATGGAATAAGGCTGGAATGGTGCTGGAAGCACCAGCCTTACCACGTGACCGCGTGCCCCACGCAGCCGCGTTGTTCTCCAAAAATGGCCATCCACCATATCGCGTCAATCACGCGATCGCGTCACCCAAATATTTTGGCAAAATGAGTTTGAGACAGAGAGTTGCGCGAACGCGTCGCTGCCCTCGCGCCATTTGCACAAATCAAGTCACGCGACCGCGTGACCCACGCGTCCGCGTCACATGCGGCGCACAGAATATCCAGATCAGCCAAAATATCTTATCTTTTCTTCCCCAAATTCTAATTTTTCTTTTCCTTTATTATTTCTTTCTTCCCCTTCTTCTTTCTCTACTCATTCTCACTTTTTACTTTCTCCTCCCTTATTTTTCACAACCATTATCAAGGTTCTTTTTTTCTTTCTTTACTTTTTACTTTTCCTTTATTAATTTTATTTGTGTTTTAATTTTTTTTTCTTTTCACCTTCATTATCTATATTTTCTCTTCTTTTCTTTTCCTTTTATTCCTTTAATTGGTGTTAGAAATTTAACTAGGTGATTATTATCTTTTATATTTTGCTTGTGAATTATTATGGAATTGTTTGACAATTATATATCACTTTTCATAAGGGTTGCTTGCATGTTCAATTTACTACTTTCCATTACATATTCAACATGCATGCCAAGTGTTTGTGAAAAAATCCATATGACATTGTGCATTATTTAATTTATTCTATTTTACTACTTTAATGCCTATTTTTCACAAGAAAAACCCTTGTATATTTTATTAATCAAATATAATTGTCAATACAAACAGGTTGCTAGTTTGAATGACTTGGTAATCTAACTTGGACATTGAATGCTTGATCTATGCTACTCATGCCTTTGCCGGCATGCCAATAAACATCTTGCATTTAATTGCCATCACATGCACTTGCTATATTACCTAAGATGAACTTTTCACATGTAGTCTAGACCATGTGTTAACGACATCCTTCTTTCCCATGCATTGATTATCACCCTTAATATTCGCTCCCTTGCTCGAACCCTTAGCTTTACATGTACTTACCTCTTTCCTTTTTCAGGATGGCCACCAAGAAAGGTAAAGAGAAAGCTACTCCCAAACCACCAGCAAGGAGAGGAACAAAAAGAGCATTAGTAGAAGAGCCTTCTTCAACAGGGGTTAAACCCTCAACAAAAAGAATCAAGAGGATCATCAAGGTCGATGAAAAAGAGAAAGCATTCCCAGCAAAGGACACTGCACGGTTCACTAACCGCTACTGTGAGCAGATGTTCCCCATTCTGGCAGCAAGGAATTATAACAATGAGCACCTTCTCATCCTTCCTACCAACATTGCTAAACTTGTTGAGCCCTTTATTGAGCGAAGACAATGGGAATTCCTATGGAGACAGCCATGACAGGTTAATCTATTATGGGTAGTAGAACTCTACTCCAATTTTCACATGCCAACCATGCAGTCTGTCTATGTCCGTCAGAAGCAAGTCCCCATAACTGAAGAAGCCATTCAATGAGCATTAGATCTTCCACCTGCTCCAGAAGGATTGGACGCATTCTAAGAAGCCTCATTCAAGTGCCAGACATACCAATTTGACTGGGACACCGTTCTCAGAGTTATCGCACAACCTGGCAGCTTATGGATCTACAGATACCATCGTTCCCGACCTAAGGTAATATCGGCTTTAGCACTTACTTTGGAAGCTCGAGTATGAGCACAGATCATGTCTCATTACGTCTTTTTGAGCACTCACGAGTCCTCCTTCACTGCAGACATGGCTATTTTACTCTAGTGTATCCTTACAGACCAGCACCTCAATTTACCAAGACACATTTGGCATGCTATGGAACACGTACAAATTGCGGGCAACTTACCTTTCCCCGCCTTGGTTTCAGATCTCGTCTCAGCAGCCGGAGTCTCCTATAGAGCTGGGGATACCAAAGCCATGATTCCACGAGAGAATCAGTACGTCCCTAATGGGAAGTATATCAGACCTCCAGCAGCAACTATCAACCGAAACACAGAACCGGCAGAAGATATTCCTTCTTCTTCCACACCACAAGCACCTTCAACAAACCAACTGCTCAACCAGATACTTGAGAGGTTAGACCGGCTTGAACGCAAAGAAAAGCAGAGAGAGCACCGTAATAAGCGCAGATTTACATACCTCAAAGAGCTACTTGTTGGTAACCAACCACCCAGAGAAGACCCAGACACCCCGAACTCCACTTCATATACCAGCACAGGGAGCCATGACAATCCCGATAGTGGAGATGCTGCTACCAGCCCCCCTTTGTTCCTGACAGATGGCACTGAGGACGGTGCAAAAGCTTTAAGTATGGGGAGGTCGGTCAGTACCTGACTTCCGGAGGTAATTTCTTTTCTTTAAAACACCAACAATATAGGATATTTAGTTAATTTTTCTTTTGTCTAGGATAGAATAGATTGCATAGAAATAGCTTATTTGCATGCATGTTCTACTTGATTGAAAATAATAAGTTTCTTCTAAGACCCTATTTTTGAATAATTTCACTAATTTAAAATAAATCTTTTTTGTTAAACTTGTTAGAAGTTGTAATTGAAACATAGTTTAAAAAGCTAAGAACACACAACTTGTGAGATTTGAGCTTAATTATATGGTTACATTATTTAACCATAAATATTTTATTCTTGTGTATTTACTTCTCTATGATTGTAACCTTTATTTTGTTTCATCCTATATGTCCAATGTTTAATGTGTTTTATGCATGCATATGATTGAGGCCATTATTTGATTTTAGCTCACTTATCCCAAATAAGCCTACCCTTTAAATTACCTTTATTAGCCACTTTGAGCCTTTTAATCCAATTTGTTCTATATTTTACCACATTACTAGCCTTAAGCAAAAAAACAATTAAATATCCCAATTGAATCTTTGGATAGCTTAAGATAGAAATTATGTGTTAATTAATTATGGAAAAATTGTGGGAGCAAGGGTTAATAAGGAAATGTGTCATGATAAAATAATAGGAATTTGGGTACCTACTCATGTGAAACTATAAAAATTAAATATTCATGTGTATTGATAAGTTATGTTTATTTTCCTAGTAAAAAAAAGTAGTAATAATTAAGTACTTAAATAAGGGGACAAAATTACCCCAATATTAAGCTAATAAAAAAATCAATGCATATGTGATACAAGTTAAAAGAAAAAGTTAATACATGAGTATGTAATGCAGAAGTGAAAATTTTTGGGTAGCTAGGCATGATTCTAGAGTTATACAGAGTATATGTATGCTAGATAAGAGTTTAGGTTAGTCAAAGATTCAATTTATAGCTCACTTAGCCATATATATACCCTTACCCTTATCTTAGCCCCATTACAACCTTGAAAAGACCTCATGATATTTGCATTAGTACATTAAATATTGTTGATTGGTTAGGTAAAAAACAAAATTTAGAAAGCATGATTAGAGAAGTGTACAGTGATTACCCTATACACTTGAGAGAATAGAGTGCATATACACCATCAGTGAGGGTTCAGTGCTTAATTCTATGTTCCCTGCTTTCATGAGCTGTCTTCTTACAATGTTACCTGTTTTTACTATATAAATTAAATTAGTGAGATCCAATTTATGTTTGTCTTGAAGAGCTTGTTTCCTTTTTGCCAAGTAGACAAGAATCATATAGTTGCATTTATATATATAGGTTGCATTGCATTTCATGAGTTTTGTATTTTCCTACTCATTTATTTTATCTCCTTCAACTAAGCATGAGGACATGCTAATGTTTAAGTGTGGGGAGGTTGATAAACCATTATTTTATGATTTATAGTGTGTTTTATTTGTGTGGTTTTATCAAATCTTTACCTGCTTATTCATATGATTAGCATGTATTTACAATTCCTTCCCAAAATTGTTTATGATTGAAAACTTACTTCCTAGAGACTTTTAATTATGTATTTTAATTCTCCTTTATCCCATTCGATGCCGTGATCCGTGTGTTAAGTGTTTCAGGCTTCATAGGGCATGAATGACTTGGAAATTGGAGAGGAGGCTTGCAAAAATGGAAGGAACACAAGAAACTAAGGAGATGACCAGCGAGCAATGACGCGAGCGCATGACCCACGCGAACGTGCAAAATGGAGAAGTCGCAGCGACGTGAACGCGTGAACGACGCGAACGCGTGACAAGGAAAATCGCTGAATGACGCGAATGCGTGGACGACGCGTACGCGTGACCTGCGCGATCTGCAAAAATAACAGAATACGCTGGGGGCGATTTCGAGTCGCATTTTGACCTAGTTTTTCGGCCCAGAAACACAGACAAAAGCTAGGAAACGTACAGAAACTCAAAAGGAGAGACCCATAGGCATACACACACATTCAGATTTATCACATTAGGATTACTTTAGTTTTAGATCTGAATTTGGATTAGTGTTACATTGATAGTTTATGCTTGTGCTTTGGATTTTGGATGCTGAAGAGCCATTACCTCCGTGAAGATACTACTTTAGTTTGTTTCCTTATTCTTTACTCTTTTCAGTTGATTATTGACTCTATTCAAATAAGTATGTTACGTTTTGAATTTATTAATATATAAAATTATTTTTATTTTTAATTAATTTTAATTCTCTATTTAATTTTATTTAATTATGTCTTCTTATATTTTTATGATTGTTAATTTCATGTCAATGGAGTAGATCCTCCACTTGACATGGGGGTTGATTAAGAGGAGACACTTGAGTTGGAATGCTCAAGTGCCTAGTTAAATTGGACGTTGTTGGCTAATTCTGTATCTACTAACGCTGGACCTTCCCAAGGGAGAGGACTAGGATTTGCGGGTAAGAGTTGGTTTAATCACTAAACTTTCCTTTATTCAGTAAGGGTTAACCTAGTGAGAACAACAACCTCTTTACACTACGCTTGAGAAGATTCCAACAAGGATGGAACTTCCATTTAATTATTCCCCCAGTCAAGGCCTTTTATTTGGAATATCAATAATTATTCTTAGTTTATTTTTATTGCTTTAATTCTTAATTAATTTAGTTATTCATTATCAAACTCAAACTTTCTGGGAATTTTCTGATTAATAAATTGGCACTCTTTCTTGCAACTCGTTGGAAGACGACCTGGGACTCATACTTCCAGTATTTTTATTTCTAAAATTTGTGACAACTCTTTTTAAATTGGTGAGGCAGATCTTAGCTGGTTAAGAGCTATACGTGCAACGCTATTCTCTTATTTGAAATCTTTTAATTGGTTGACTTCTGTCACGCACCAATCCTACTTGTTCGAAGTACCCGGTAAGGACGGTTGGTTAATCCCGCTTACCCGAGTCAGGTCTGGCAAGATAACCAATGTATTAGCTCATGGCCAGTACGACGGGCATGCATCATTTGCATTTGTGTGTATTGATTGGGTGTGCATTTTTTATTTGACTTGCCTTCTTGATTAATTGTACCTATATGCTATTTGATCTAATTGTTGTATATGTTCTTCTTATCTGTGTATTCTTTGTAATGTCTTATCTATGTTTGCATAACTAAGAGGTCTCTTATGCTAGCGCTGGTGATGTTGAGGGATGTTCTAGATGAAATGTTAATAATTGAATGGTTGGATAATGCTAATTGAGTATTGGTTGATATTTGAACTCTCTGGGTAGAGGCATAGGTGTGGTCTGCCCCACTTGCTCCATGTTAAGATTAGAACTCCCTGGGTAGATGCAAAGGGTTGTAGTTTGTCCCACTTGCTCTGGATTGAGAAAATTGAGAGTACTACTATAACTAACAACTTATATTAAGACTGTTGAGATTTACTAAGACTGTTTAGACTGAATGTTGATAATAGTAATTGTTAGAGACTATAAAACTAGAAGGGTTTAATACTAAAATGAATAATAATGATATTGAGAAAGTTAATAGCTTAGTGTTGAAAAGAACTGAGATTAGAGACAGTTGACAAGGATTGAGACTTAGTCCGTTTATCCTGTTGGATTAGAAATGACCCTAGGCTTAAATCTTGAATGATTGGAGTTTAAGATTGCCTAGCGGATTCATATCATTTTACATTATCTCTGTTTAGAATTATTACCCTATTGAGAATCTGAAAGGATGATGTTCTTGCCTATTGTGAAAATTCTTAACTTACAGATACAGGACGTGGCACACCTCGTTGAGCGTGCCAGTTTCTTCTCAGAAGTGAAGATTGTCTTTTGGGTTTTTAATATGTATATAGATGTTATTTTTCACTTTTGTATATTGTAACTGTATGTCCCTCTTAAAAGTTGATTTTGGAGAAACAGGCTGTATTTTGCATCTTTCTGGGCTGTATTATATTATCAAGCTAGCCTTATCTTCGCAGGTCGAGACTAGTGTTATTACGTATACCTTTTTGAATTTTTTTTATATATATATATATA
>NC_029787.2:85115717-85118348 GCF_000816755.2 Arachis ipaensis
TCTATATATCATTGATGTTTCGGGTGCGAATGATTATTATTTTGTTATTCTTCTTCACAAACTCTTAGTTACATTATATCTCTTCGTTAGTTACATTATATCTCTTCGAATATTATGTATGTATTTTGTTTTTAGGTATCATAATGCCTCGCCACTTCTGACTTACGTCTGCAGCGTAAGTTTTTTGTGTGGTAAGGTGTTACATTTACAGATTCATAAAAAGCTTGACTGTGTTTAAAAGACAAAATTATTCTCACTTGACAGATTTACAAGTGGCATTTTAAGAACAAAATAAATATTATTCATTAAAATTAGATTAATTACATCAACTTTTAGGAAATTTTAGTAAAGAATCAATATAAGATATTAAATCTTACGTTTGTGAAAAATCATAGTGAACTTCTATTGAATAATACCCACTTTTTTGTGGCATCGCTTTTTTTGTCCTGCATTTTGAAAAAATAAAGAATTATCAAGTAAATAAACACAATAAATATTTATAAATAACACCAAAATTAACACATACTCTTACATAGGTATATCATTTTTTTCTTCATCCTTCTTTTTTGTTTTTTTTTTTTTTTTGGATTTCTTTGCTTTTGACAATACATACAAAAATTTCTATTTATTCAGAAAATTTTGATGAAAAAATAAATCATAGTTTTAAAATAGTAGTTTTTGAATCTTATTCATCTTCAGAGTCAGTCTCTATTTGTGAAGATGAATCCACAATAACATGTCTCCTCTTTCTAAATTCCATCCTAAAAAAGTGCAAACACACGAAGTAAATAAATACAATAAATATTTAAAAATGATACCAAAAAAGTAACACTTACTTCTTTACCATTTTCTATAGTTATTTTTTTCCCTTTGGTGCCTCCTCATTGGTAGATTCAGAATCAGTTTCACTTTTCGAAGAATCCAATATAACAGGTTTCTTCTTTTGTTGCTTCTTTTTTCTTTTTTTTTTCTTATTTTTCTTCCTCCCTCAAATGTTTTCTTTTTATGAAGTTTAAAAATAGAAAATTATTTAATTAGAATAATATATTTCAAATAATTATACCGAAATTTAAGGATATGATTTTTTTTTGAGTTATCATTTCATCCTTCACTTCGCATTCTATTCTCTTAACCAACATCTTCTTTGTCCATTGCGCTATCCATGGTGGTTCGAAAGTTCTATCTGATGGGCTATTAATGTATTTGAATTCATAAAACTATATAATCATGATTGCAAAGAGATAGCCATCAATTACATATTTGTTTTTCAAAATGTGCTCTCTGATTCCTTTGATGAGGAAGTTGAGCACATGAGTAGATTAATTCCATTTTTAAATGGTGTCTGCATGAAGAATTGGTGGCATGTGAACGGAAAAAATTTTACTTATTGTGGTTGGCAACAAGAAGTATTTCTAGATGAATAGAATGAGTATTTTCTTAAATTTTTTTTTATCTAATTTTTAAGTCCATCCACACTCATCTCAATTAAAGACTTTGTTAAAAAATGACAAAGAAAAACCTTTGAAGTCTTCAACAATTTTCTTCTGCTCTTCATTGATTTCTTTATAGATAATTTTGTTTGAAAAGCAATCTCCTACAACAATAGTAAAAATATTTTAATAACACAAAAGTAATATAAAAAAAATACCAAAATTTAATTGATAGAATAGATTACAAAAAAGATTTTTGTCGGATGCCTTTAAGCCAAGAGCATCTGTTATCTTGATAGGGGTGATCTTAATTTTTTCGTACCGTGTGTCCAATGAACTATTATACAAATAAAATAAATTAGCCAGTTCTTTCAGCGGTTTATGGGTCACATTCAAGCCAGGCAGGGACGGATTCATGTTGAAGGGAGTGGACGCAAGTGCCCCAGTGGAATTTAAAAATTTGTTAACTAATACATGGTAAAAAAATTTATTTCTCCCCACTATATAATTAAATTTGACTCCATTATAAGTGAATTTCACTCATTAACTTCAATGATCAAAAAATAAATAACAATTCAAAATTTGAATGAATTTGTTAAATAATATTTAAAAAAAAAGTGAAATAATTATAGTTTTGTTATTTTATAATTGTGACTAATAAATAAATTTAAAATTTGAAAAAATATGTTTATATACTCAGTGAATATTACTGTTATGCTGTGTATATATATTATATATATTTGATTATTTTTTAAAATAGAGGTAACTACCAATTTGATATCTAAAAGATTCAGGTGCAGACAAAATAATCGTTAAATAATTTGAAAATTGTGATAAAAATAACTAATAAATATTATATTTATTAAAAGTGACAAAAAATCTTTTAATATTTAACAAATGACATATCCATTTAATCTAAATATTTGATAGTCAATAGAATTCAACCTAATATTTTATTATATTTGATTATAAATATATAAAATTATTCTGTTAAATTCATTTCAAATTAAATAAATTATCTTATTAAACTAATTTTAATATTAAATTAAAATGACTAATAAAAATATTAATCTTATATTGACTATTAAATAAAAAATGGTTAAATAAATAATATAATAATAAAAAAATAAATTAAAATAACACTGTTTATTTATTGGTGCTTTGTTTTAAAGTTAACTTTAGTTTTTTCTGTGACAACATC
>NC_029787.2:85119285-85137970 GCF_000816755.2 Arachis ipaensis
AATTAATTTAGATTTATAATTTTATCCTATTAGTAATGGAGAAATATTTCAAAAGAACCTCATCATTGAAGATTGGATCCCAAAACAATTCATCGACTTCGTAACCATATGGGAGATGAATTTTTAAATTATAAAAAGAAAGACATTTGATTGTATTGACAATGAAAAGATTATTTAATTTTTTTAAAATATAAAACCTAAAAAATTGAAATTTTAAATTATATATTATTATTTAAATTATTATTTTAGTATTTTAATTTATTGATTAGATAATTTAAAGACTAATTATATTTTATAATAACAAAGTATAATTATAAAAATTATTATCATATTATGTATATTTTGCCCCCACTCACAAAATTTTCTGGATCTGTCACTGAAGCCAGGAATATGTCTCATCACATCAAATCCCAATTCGTCCATAAGATTTTTCTTTTCATCACTTATTTTGCTGAATATATCTGATATCAATCTTGTGAAGCACCGTAAATAATGAATTTTCTGTAAATAAATGAAAATTATGTTATTTATACAACAAAAATAGAGTTGTTTTAATACAAATATGCTTGCATAATATGTTGGTGTCTTCTTTTTTTGGGATGTTCTTCTCAACAACTTTTTTATTGTTATTTTTGCTGTAAGAAATAAAAAATTAGGTTAATAGATTACAACACTATATTTAACTCATAAAAATCACTTACCATACACAAAATAAAACCAAAAGCACTACAACAATATTCTATGGCCTAATTACATTAAATCTAGGACAAAAACACTAATTGCACCTCAATTCAGTCAAAATGCATCGAAAGTACTTATAGATTACTTGCCACAAACTCAGTTCAAAGCATGCAAATTACTCAAACATGCACAAAATAACAACAGAATCACTATAGCAATAATCTATGGCCTAATTACACCAAATCCAGGACAAAAACACTAATTGCATCTCAATTCAGTCCAAATGTACTGAAAGTACTTATTGATTACTTGCCACAAACTCGGTTCAAAGCATGCAAATCACTCAAACATACACAAAAATACATGAAAATCACTCAAACATGCACAAAATGACAACAGAATCACTATAACAACATTCTATGGCCTAATTACGCCAAATTCAGGATAAAAACACCAATTGTATCTCAATTCATTCAAAATGCACCAAAAGTACTTACTAATTACTTGTCATAAACTCAGTTTAAAGCATGTAAATCACTCAAACATGAACAAAAAACACATGCAAATCAATTTTGGATCAGAAAATGTTATTAATATAGGTTAAATGATACCAGAAGCACTAAGATAACATTCTTACACCGATCTGACACATTTATCACAAATGAATAGTATAAAGAAAACATTCATATCTACGTTATCGCGAGAACACAAACTGAATCTACTAAATACACAAAAATATGACTATTTAGTATTTTGCGATCGAAAACATGAAAGAGAAAAATGAAAAAATATGGACGATTTACCTTCAATAATCTTTCTTCTTCTCTTTCGGTGCATGTTGTTGAAGATTTCGAACGTAACTTCGAGATTTTCTTAAGTTTTTGCGAAGATTTTCATAAATTTTTGAGAAATTTTAAGCGTCGTTTGAAGTTTTTTGTTGCAGTTTTGAGGAAGAGCAGAACCGTTTTTCATATTAATGTGCGCGGCTTCGAAATGTCGTTTGCGTTAGTGAACAGTGGCACCAGCGCGTGTTTTACACGCTTTCTGTTTTAAAGTTAGTTTTTGTTAGGTTTGGATTAACTTGATTGGACTTGGACACAAAAAAAATTTGTATGTATAGCACAAATGTTCAAAAATATAATTATTATTGTATCATTTGTATGTGATTATTAATTATTTTTAATTTTTTGTTATCAAGCAAACTAACTAAAAAAATATTTTTGGTTTAATTTATTAATAGATAGATACGAATTTAATTTTGCACCTATAAAAAAAATAATTTTTAAACGATAAAAATACTTAATTATTAATTTTATTTATAGATGTATTTACCAATATTTCGAACTTTTAGAAATAAAAATAAAAAATAATCAATTCTTTTTTTAGTTGATTCTTTTTAGAATTTAAAATAAATTTGAAAAGGAAAAGCTATACAAAGGGAGTGATCCGAAAATGAAATGTCTGGAACGAAGTGCTGTTCTGTTTGGAAAGGGCTGAGTAGCGATGCGATTTACTGATTTGAGAGCTTAGAGCAGAAACGGGAAAATACGGCGCTACTTCCCAGATCACTGAAGCATGTTAGTAACTTAGTACTGTAAGTCTGTAACTGTCCCTGGATGAGTGCTATTGTCAAATACACATCTATTTTCATTCCTTTTCACACATCTCCGGGAGCCCCTTTCCGACGGCGATTTATAACCACCACCATAACCGTCCACAGAACCCTGCTGCATCGACATCGACATCGACGCCCCAAGCACCAGATGGATATGGATATGAATAAGGATAAGCACAGCGAAGTAGAGATTGAAAGTCACGTGCACTACAACCATACCCTTCCCTCAAAATACGTCAGATGGACCGCTAGGGAGAGCTTCCAATTCATGTATGCAAGGCCCTGGCACCCAGTCAACGATTTTTATCTCAATATTGTTCGTGGCACCCACTCTTTTTCAATTCTTTTTGGCCCTCAGGTGCTTCATCTTAGATTCTCATTTTAATCCTTCCGCTTTGGATGTAATGCATTGCAAAGTTTAGTTGCTGCTGTTTAGTGATAAAACTTCTTGCATTGTCACCATTGGTGTCCTTTGAGGTTTGATACGCTTTGATGCTATGTGCTGCTTCTGCTTGAAGATCATGCATGATTATGTATGCGCGATTGATTATCTTCGAGTATTTGTGTGTTTATTGTTCTTGATTTATGACTTTCTAACAGACAGTTCTTGATCATAATGATACTGGAATTCCAGCACTTTCTGATTGGACTGAGTTGGAAAGTGTTTCATCCGAAGAGCGCCATGGAAGGTGGGCAAGAGTGACTTTCAAAATTGTTCTTTCATACCACGGGGCTTCTTTTGATGGGTGGCAAAAGCAACCAGGATTGAGTACCGTTCAAAGGCAAGAGCATTTCCCCCTTATTACGGACTTAAGAAATGAGCAAATTGGGCTTTATCGTTACAAAATTCACTCTCTTTTGTACATTAGTATGATGTCTATGACAAATCCATGACCTATTACTTGTTAAAAGTATGTTTTACTGAATTATCTTTCCGAATTTGTTTAGTTAACTAATCCACTTCTTGCTCTTGTACTCTTTTCTCAATGCAGTATAGTAGAAGGTTCACTTGGCAAATTTGTTGATGAAAAGAAAACTCAACTGCTCAAGGACAAAGGTTTGCCTGTTGAAGGCTGTGCTGTTGTTGCAGGTCGTACTGACAAAGGGGTGACAGCACTTCAACAAGTCTGTTCTTTCTGTAAGTAATTTCTGATGACTGGAGGGGGTCGAATTTTTAGGTTGTTTTTCCATGGTAGTATATAGTTGGCATGCCTTGAAAGGAATGGAAATGTCTGTAGAAGTTACATAATTAGTTTTTTTTTTGGCATTTCTTCTGGGCTTGTACATGGATGGTTGGGGAACAGGAGGATCCTTTGTAGCATTATTAGGATTTGTCATTTTCAAGCCTGTTTCCCCTCATTACCTGCAGATACTTGGAGGAAGGATGTTAAACCAAGAGAGGTTGAGGATGCAATCAATAGTGCAGCACCCGGAAAACTTAGGGTCGTATCAGTTTCTGAGGTAGTATTCTTTTTAAGCTGCAATTTGTAGCTAATGTTTTGATGGAAATATCAATTACCTTGTCCAAAAGTGAACAAATAAAATGGAAACATGTCTTGCAGGTTGAATTCTCTGCTATTTAAGGAACAATTAATCTCACAACAGAAATATTGTGACTTATTGTAGGTATCCCGTGCCTTTCATCCTAATTTCTCAGCCAAATGGAGACGTTACCTTTATATTTTCCCTCTCACTGATGAAGACTACATGGACCAAAGTGGTGGAAATGAGGACTTATGTGCCAATAACGGATGTAATGGTGTTCATGATTCTGCCAACAAGGATGAGCTAGAAAGTGAACAGAAATCTTATGTGTTCAGTGTAAGAAAGGTAAACCGGCTTTTGCAACAATTAGAAGGAAAATTGTTATCCTACAAGATGTTTGCCCGTGATACAAAAGCTTCAAGAAATGAGTAAGAACCTGCTGCGTAAATTTTAATCTCTTTTAGCAATTTAATTATCTTCTATTGAACTTTATACATGATCGTTTATTCCAAGAGATTTATACGTAGCAAAAAGGAAGGGGGAGAATATGTGATGTTTTTTTTTTTTAAGTTGGGACTATATATGAATCCATTTTAGTATTTTACATTTTGTATGCTTTTCTCAGAGGAAAATATGTGGTTGTCTTCTTTTACAAGACTTCCTCTTTTCTTGTTTTTGGGAACTTAGAATAGTATGTTTGAACAGGGAGCACTCAAGGATTAGCTAGTCCACCTGCATACTTCCTTGGTGCTCAAAAGACATTCATAAGGGTGGCTTTACTTCACTGAATTGACCATAAACTGTCATTCTGTTTCAGAGGTCCACCAACTGAGTGTTTTCTTTACCATGCGAGAGCTACGGAGATAAGACTGGCTACTGTAAGTCAATATCAGTTTTAGAATCTCTGTGAATTTGTGATTCATTTTTCGATCCTTTTTATACTACTTTGGTTGCCCATTTGCTATGACTGTATTTATTTTCTCTGAGGTGTTTTACTTTTTGAAAAGCTTAATGAATATGCATTCCCATTCTTTTGTGTCATTTAAACATTTTGAAGATTCATTGCCCTTCCTACTCTCGCTAGTTTTTAGTTTCACTTTATATTTATAGGACTACAATGAAGAAACACGGGTTATGTGCGTTGAGCTGGTAGCTAATCGCTTTTTACGCAAGGTAACTATTTTTTCTCTTTCTTTGGTTAGAGTAAAAGTCCCAGTGTTAGTTTATATTCGCCATATTTTGTAGATGGTTCGAGTCCTTGTGGCAACCTCAATTAGAGAAGCTGCCGCTGGTGCTGAAGATGATGCCTTGCTGCAGCTCATGGATGCCACGTGCCGGCGTGCCACTGCTCCACCAGCACCCCCTGATGGACTATGTCTAGTTGATGTAGGGTATACAGAATTCGACGGCACAAAATGCTTCATCCCCAAAGAGTAGACCTTTTTCCCCAAGTCGTCGAATCTTTCATTCAATGGAAACAAATTCATTAGCCTTATACCTAAATATATGTCCCCGGTGTACTATTGCCCTTACGCCTTATACCTAAAGGCTAAATTCATTAGCCTTATTCCCGGGCTGAATTTTTATAGTGTGTCTTCAATTATTCTTTTAACATTTTATCATTTTTGTGAGTAAAAGTAAAACGGCTCCAGCAATTATGATGCATTTAACAATGATTCAGTTTGGATCATCAGTGTGACAAGTCCATCCAATTTGAAATATATAATGATTGGAATTTGAATTGAAAATTATACTAATGCCATTGAATTTTATAGACAAATTTGATTAGTATATATTTAAATAGAAAAGTAGCTTATATGTTAACAAAATAAATAAATAAGTAAATAAAAATAATTCATGCAATATTTATAGGTTATGTTGTTTGATATATAAATAGAACTGTTACGGCCTGGCCCAAACTCGCGCGGGTCGACCCGACCCAAGTTTTCGCCGGCCATATAATCCGCCTTCCGCCCGACCCGGACACGCGTCCCGTACGGCTTGCACACAGCCGAAGGACAGCGCTCTTGAGGGGATGGGCCTGGCCATTGAAGGGGCCCACTACTGCCATGTATATAAGGGGGAGACTGGCTCTCCCCCCAAGGTACGTCATATTCACACATCACTCTCTCTCCGCCTGCACATATTCTGACAAGGGCGTCGGAGTGTCTTTGCAGGTGGCACCCCCCTCCATCAGAAGTGCTCGGGACCTCGCTCACCCGGAACCAAGAATCCACGACCAGACGAGCTCCTCCACCATCCGAGGCGTTGACCTCAGGATCCTGACCCAAACCGTCCGGTACCCGACCTACCGAACATTGGCGCCGTCTGTGGGGATCGAACGTGTATGGATTTCGTACTGGTCCAGACTGGGACTGGTTCCGAGGTAGCGCCTCCCATACTCGGGGGAGGCGCCGTCGCGACGGAATCCCGGCAGCAGCAACGGTCGCCCACGAGGGATGCGACGCAGACTCACGAGAGGCGCCCCTTCGGGGGGACGGGTGACAACCACGCCAGGATAATGCAAGAACTACGCCACAGAATGCAAGACTTAGAGCGCAGACTAGCAGAAAGAGAGCGCGACCAACGCTCCCCAGAGCGGAGCCCCACCCGTTCCCGTTCAAGAAGCCGCTCGAGGCGCACGCCGAGCCCCCAATGTGAGTCGGAGAGCACTGAGGAACGGATACGCCCCAGAAGAAGAAGTCGCGACCCCATTATCTACGTCCGACACGAAAGGCGGCGCGCGTCGAACAGAGGCAATGAGGAACGTCACCGCGAGAACAATGAGTCGAGAAGGACTGCCCGAGGACCCGTCATAATAGGAGCGACCCCTTTCCACCGCTCTGTACTCGAGGTCCGATTACCAAAACATTTCGACAAACCGACAGACATGAAGTATGACGGAACACAAGACCCCCTGGAACACTTGACGACCTTCGAGGCCAGGATGAACCTAGAAGGGGTGGGAGACGAGGTCAGATGTCGCGCTTTCCCGGTCACCCTAGCGGGCCCGGCAATACGGTGGTTTAACAACCTCCCGCAAGGCTCGGTGACCCAATTTACCGACATCAGCCGCGCCTTCTTGGCTCAGTTCACAACTAGGATTGTCAAAGCCAAACACCCAATCAATTTGCTGGGGGTGACACAGAGAACCGGAGAGCCGACCAGGAAGTACCTGGACCGTTTTAATGACGAGTGCTTGGAAATTGACGGTCTGACGGACTCAGTGGCAAGTGTGTGCTTAACGAACGGGCTGTCGAATGAGGATTTCAGGAAACGTGCTTAACGAACGGGCTGTCAAATGAGGATTTCAGGAAACACCTCACCACGAAGCCCGTCTGGACGATGCAAGAGATCCAGTGCGTGGCCAAAGAATACATTAATGACGAGGAAGTCAGCCGGGTCGTGGCTGCCAATAAACGGCAGCCAGCCTACAACCAATCCCGGCACTTCGAAGCCAGAGAAAAACCAAAGGAACACGCCAAGGACGGCGGTCCAAGCAAACCATCCAAACCGTTCCCCCGAGTTGGGAGGTTCACCAACTACACCCCCCTTACGGCATCAATCACTGAAGTTTACCAACAGATAGCAGAAAAGGGGATACTGTCGAAGCCCCGACCACTGAAGGACAGGACGGGAGGAAACAAGAACCTCTACTGCGAGTACCACAAGGGTTACGGGCACAAGACCCAAGACTGCTTTGACCTAAAGGATGCCCTCGAGCAAGCTATCAGGGACGGAAAACTCGCCGACTTCTCCCACCTTATAAGGGAACCAAGGAGACGCAACCGGGACAACGACAACGAGGACAGATCCCGACCAACAAGACGACGACAGGAGCCAGAGGGTGACGACCACGGTCTCACAGTGGTAAACGTGGTGACGGCCAGGAATACCGCCCCGAGGTCGAAATCGGCGCAGAAGAAAGATGCCAAGGTCTTAGCGATCTCCACCCCACCTAGTAGAGGTCTTAAGGGTCTCCCACCTATCTCCTTCGGCCCGGAGGACCAATGGTTCGACGAAGCGCCGGAAAATCCGCCCATGGTCATCACGGCTAGGGTCGGAACCGGCCTCGTCAAACGAATCCTGGTAGACACGGGGGCAGACTCAAACATCATGTTCCGAAACGTTTTCGATGCCTTGGGATTAAGAGATTCCGACCTGACGACCCACCAGCACGGTGTGGTAGGGTTAGGAGACCACTTCATAAAGCCAGACGGAATCATCACACTCCCGACCTCTGTGGGACAAGGGCAAAGACGAAGGACAATCATGGCAGACTTTGTAATATTACGAGATTCAACGGCCTATAACATCATCTTGGGGAGAAAGACCATTAACGACCTGGGGGCAGCTATCAGTACGAAACTACTGGTGATGAAGTTCATCGCCGATGACGGATCCGTGGGATCCCTCCGAGGCGACTTGGAAACGGCAGTCGCTTGCGACCACGCCAGCCTCTCTCTCAGGAAAAAATCAAAGGAGGCGTCAGGGGTTTTCCTGGCCGACCTGGACGTCAGGGTAGACGACAAACCCAGACCAGAGCCAGAAGGAGACTTGGAAAAGTTCAGAGTCGGCGAGGAGCACGATAAGTTCACATTCATAAACAGGAACCTCCCGCACGAAATAAAGGAGCCCTTGATGGAGATGATCAGGGCTAACGCCGACCTCTTTGCCTGGACGCCTGCCGACATGCCAGGAATAGACCCCCAGCTCATGTCGCATCACCTGGCCGTAAAGGCAGGAGCCAAACCAGTGGCACAGAGAAGGAGGAAAATGTCGCAGGAAAGGGCAGACGAAGTAGCCAAGCAAACGGCCAGCCTCTTAGAAGCGGGATTCATCCGGGAATTGGATTACTCGACTTGGTTGTCGAATGTGGTCTACGACAGCACGGCATGAGGCTTAATCCACTCAAATGCGCGTTCGCAATGGAGGCCGGAAAGTTCCTAGGCTTCATGATCACTCAAAGAGGAGTGGAAGCCAATCCCGAAAAATGCCAAGCCATCCTTCAAATGAAGAGTCCGGGTTGCATCAAAGACGTCCAGAGACTTGCTGGGAGATTGACAGCTTTGTCCCGTTTCCTCGGCGCATCGGCGGCAAGGGCCCTACCTTTCTTCAATCTAATGAGAAAGGGAATGACGTTCGAATGGACCCCAGCGTGCGAAGAGGCATTCAACCACTTCAAGCGAATCTTGGCGGCACCACCGGGGTCATCTTGGAAAGCCCAGCAGGGGTCATCTATGAGCAATCTACCAAGTTCGAGTTCCCAGTATCGAACAACCAAGCAGAATATGAGGCTCTCCTAGGCGGACTAATGCTGGCTCGGGAAGTCGGTGCGACGAGGGTCGAAGTATGCAGTGACTCCCAAGTCGTCACCTCGCAGGTAAACGGAAGCTACCAAGCCCGAGACCCCCTCCTCCAAAAGTACTTGGAAAAGGTTAAGCAAGTGACAAGCCAATTCCAGGAGGTCATTATCCAGCACGTTCCAAGAGAAAAGAACACACGAGCAGACCTTTTGTCAAAGCTAGCGAGCACAAAGCCAGGATCGGGTAACCGGTCGCTCATCCAGGGCATGGTGAAGGAACCAACGGTCGCCCTCCACCTGACGGAGGCGAGCCCCTCATGGCTGGACCCCATTACCAACTTCCTGGAACTCGGCAAGTTACCTGAAGATGAGAAGGCGGCCAAAGCTTTAAGAAGGGAGGCGGCCAGATACGCAATCATACAGGGACAACTATTCAAAAAGGGACTTAGCCAGCCCCTATTGAAGTGTCTGCACCCCGATCAAACGGACTACGTGCTTAGAGAAGTCCACGAAGGGTGTTGCGGGCATCACATCGGGGGCAAAGCCCTAGCAAGGAAGCTTATCCGAGCAGGATACTACTGGCCAACAATGATGAAGGACTCGAAGGAATTTGTCACAAAATGCACAAAGTGTCAACAAAACGCCAACTTCCACAAGGCACCAGCCTCCGAGCTAAGCTCGCTAACGACTACACGTCCTTTCTCGCAATGGGGAGTCGATCTCCTGGGACCCTTCCCGGTCGGCCCAGGACAAGTCAAATACCTCATTGTGGCCATTGACTACTACACCAAATGGGTAGAGGCTGATCCACTAGCCACCATATCGTCCTCCAACTGCCGGAAGTTTATGTGGAGGCAGGTGATAACCCGTTTCGGCATCCCAGAGGTCGTTATCTCGGACAATGGAACCCAGTTCACCGACAAGAAGTTCGTGGAATTCCTCTCTGGCCTAGGGATAAAGCAAAAGTTCTCCTCAGTAGAACATCCCCAAACAAACGGGCAGGTAGAGGCCGCAAACAAAGTCATCCTTCTTGGTCTAAAGAAGCGCCTAGACAACAAGAAGGGAAACTGGGCCGACGAACTCCCCTCCGTCTTATGGTCCTATCGGACAACCGAGCAAAGCGCCACGGGGGAAACCCCCTTTCGCCTAACCTATGGGGTCGACGCGGTAATACCAGTTGAAATCGGCGAACCAAGCCCTCGACTACTCCTCGCGGGCATGAGCGAAGCGGTGGAGAAAGACTTGATCGAAGAAACAAGGGAGATGGCTCACCTAACAGAGACGGCGCTGAAACAAAGAATAGCCCTGCGTTACAACGCAAAAGTCCTCAAACGAGACTTCGAAGAAGGGGACCTCGTCCTGCGACGCAACGACATCGGCGTCCCGACCCCAGGAGAAGGCAAGCTGGCGGTAAATTGGGAAGGCCCCTACAGGGTAAGGGAGGTACTCGGCAAGGGCGCTTACAAACTCGAAAAACTGGACGGCAAGGAAATACCCAGAACATGGAACGCAAGCAACCTAAAGAGGTTCTACTCCTGACCCACCGGCTCAACGACCAGAGAGCCTAGCCAGAGAGTTAGTATTCGCCCCATCCACATGTTAATTCAACTTGTTTACTTACCTTGTCAAATACTTACCCAACTGTCGAGTAATTTTTACTTGTTCAAATTTTTATTTTTCGTTAAAACTCTCTTACTTGATATCTGTCCCTCGTGACTTAATCTAAAACGGCATCCCGGGACTGATCACCCCGGGAGCCAGACGGCTCATAGGCCTCAACCAATCCGACGACTACACGACCGAATCGGTTCGAACCGCTACCAAATATGAAAACGGCAAGACGGGCACAAGACATAAGCCCGCCCAGAATGAACGGTAACACGAAAACGACAACACGACAAAATAATGAAACAAGCAAAAAATCATAGCAACCAAACAACGATAACTTACAAAGCGTCAAAATACACAACGGACAAGTAAAATTGTTCAAGGCAAACAAAACGACAAAGGACCAACAAGTTGTTCAACAAATACATTACAAAATATCCTAAGTTATGAGACGTCACTTTCTCGGCATATCAACAATTTTCCCGTCTTGGATAGTTTTGAAAACACCAATTGACGACGTCTCGAAATCAGGAGCAGCAATCTTCAGCTGAGCTTTCAGGGCGTCCTCGGTCATCAAGATGGCACTCTTCCCTTGTTCCTTGGCCACCTTAAGCTTCTTCTTAAGCTCAACGGCCTCTGCCTTGGCGGCCTTCGCCTCTGAGATAGCCTGCTCCCGTTCCCTCTCCAACGCTACAACCCGGCCCTGAGCGGCGTTCAGTTGACCCTCCAGTGTCATCTCACGCTCAAGAAGCCGGGCCACGGTCTCGTCGGACGCCTTCAACCTCTCCGCAACAAACGAGGACTTCTCCTCAGCAGCATTAAGCTTCCCCCCCATCTCGGACAGCTGACCTTGGAGGAGTTCAACTTGAGCCTTAAAATCATTGTTCGCCTTAACAGAAGACTCAAGCTTCCTCCGAAGCGCCTCCATACCGGATAACTCAAACTCGGCCTTCCGAGCTATCACGGCCCCACGAAGCAAGGTGCGATACATCCACCTCGCCTGCCCGGACAGCTCGGTTGCATGAAAGTGCTCTTCTGTCCCCGGTATCAGTTGGGAATCAATGAACTTAGAAGCATCAAAATTCCTCTCCATTACGGTAAGGACCCCTTCCGGGCTAGAAGACATCTTTCGCTTCCTAGGAGTGTGGATAAGCTCCACGTCACTATCTGGCTGAGGGGTGTGAGTCGCCTGCCCGTCTGCAGGTCCCTCTTCGTGAAAAGGGGAAGCCTGACCCCCAAGCCTTGCTTTCCCGACGCTTCGGTATCATGAGCAGGGGAAGCTTGGCCCGTCTTTTCCCCTGATGGGCCCTCCGACTTGCCGGCATCCTTCTCTCCGGCATTCTCATCATCACTAGCGTCAAAAAAGGTCTTCATCAGGTTCTCGAGACCAGTCACGGTAGCAGACATTTCCACTGCACCAAACAACAAGAACGTTAACCGTCAAACCGACAAACATAAGAAGCAAGAAACATATACAAACGAGAAAAAGAACTCACGAATATAGCTCCGGCCGGCCTCCCGTTCACCCATGAGAAGATGGGGGTTCACGGGATTCTTTTCAAAGATAGCAAAAAGAACGTCCGCTATCTGTTTATCTACAGCCGACAACCTCTTGTACGACACTTTCACGAAAGGATTCGACCCCGCGCCAAAGCTCCAGTAAGTCTGGATAAGGCGCTCTCCCTCTAACGACAACCAGAAGGGATGGCGACCCTTGACAGGGCGAACCTTGAAATACTTATCTTTGAAACCATGGTAGGAATCCTCAAAAAGGCTAAAATAATTCCTCCAAGTCCATCTGGTTGGGTGAACTCCTTATATCGTCCGTCACCCAAGCATACGGGTCGTAAGCCGCAGCGGATCCGGAAGACCGGGAGACAACACGAGGCATACCTACAGCGGGGTACCACTCCGTTAGTCTATGAGGTCGGGAACCCGGAAAAAACTCGGAAGCTATGCCTTTTCAACTCAATCATGACCAGATACGGCTAAAAACTACGCCTACCTCACAAACCACCCAAAAAGGCCTATCCTGGAATGGTACCCCTCTCCTAACCCACCTATCCCAACACTGGAAAAACCTCTTAACAAAAATAAAACCAGCCATGCAGTAGATGCAAACAACAAATCACACAATAACAGAGCATAACACAGACACCAGAAGGGAGAAATCAGAAGATTACCTGGAACGATGAAAGAAATCTGGGCTGGAAGTTGAAGCAGGAAGGAGTTCGCGCAGGAAGCTTTGGATGTTAGGGAGAGAAGAAGTTGGAAGTGATAAGAGTGGGGAGTAGATAGGGGGAAAACTGTTTAAAAACCACCCCCAAAAGCGCGAAAGGAAGCGAGGGCAAAATAGTCTTTGCGCGCGGGTTTTTTCAAATCATTATGAGCATTAAATGCCCAGCGCGGAGAACGAAACGGCAAACAGATGCCACAGCAGATCAAGAGACGCGCGCAAGAGACGCGTCCCTCCCACGATCAGCCGACCCGACGACAACGCACGAGGATGAACATCACGCGCCACCAATAGCCCCCACGGCCATCGCTGACGCGTCGGGGGCACTGTTACGGCCTGGCCCAAACTCGCGCGGGTCGACCCGACCCGAGTTCTCGCCGGCCATATAATCCGCCTTCCGCCCGACCCGGACACGCGTCCCGTACGGCTTGCACACAGCCGAAGGACAGCGCTCTTGAGGGTATGGGCCTGGCCATTGAAGGGGCCCACTACTGACATGTATATAAGGGGGAGACTGGCTCTCCCCCCAAGGTACGTCACACTCACACATCATTCCCTCTCCGCCTGCACATATTCTGACAAGGGCGTCGGAGTGTCTTTGCAGGTGGCACCCCTCTCCATCAGAAGTGCTCGGGACCTCGCTCACCCGGAACCAAGAATCCACGACCAGACGAGCTCCTCCACCATCCGAGGCGTTGACCTCAGGATCCTGACCCAAACCGTCCGGTACCCGACCTACCGAACAAGAACAATGTTACGTGATGTTTGCACTCATATTTGCAGGTGTTTGCAAACAAAAAACATATAATTTGTACTTATATTTATTAGAGGTTGTATATATAAGTTAATATAATTTATACTCATATTTTTTGAAATTTACACACATAAATTAATAAAATTATTTATTAAAGATAATTTAATATTTATACTGGTCAAATTAAAAATTGTTGAGTTGTTTGAGTTTCTATTAATATAGATTATGTGATAAATTAAATTTGTTATTTTTAAGAGCATGCAATTAGCAGTAAATTATATTATTTTACATTATTTTAAGTTATAAAATAAGAGTGACAATTTTAACGTTGTTTGGCATAGATAAGATAAGAACAACATCCTTGAGTTTGATGATTTGGAATGATGACAAGCCTGAGTGTGTTAAGCAAAGCAGAGGGCCCGCCCTTGCCCATAAGATTGTCTGTTTTTGTTATTCCAGGTACCTGTCAACTTCCTTCATCTTTGTAATTGGATAGAATGTACTTGAATCTTCTTTCTACCGAACTATGAACAGAAAACAGCGGCAAAGCTAAACGACTTCTGAACATAGCATGTGTAAACATAGATTTCCGTGTATAGCAATAGCATACAGTTACGTGAAACGACGCATTCTGTTATCCGCCACGGTGGAAGTTGGTTTAGACATAATGTTGTTATTAAGTGGACAAGGGAGTGCAGGTAGGAAGAGATTTCAATGTCTGTTATGTGTTGTTTTATGGTATGGTCAAGGTGGAGTCAGCAGAAATCGTTAAAAATAGGGTATTGCATTGGAAAAAAGTGTTGTAGTCCCTGTGACATATAAAGGGTTGGCCGGGTAATTCTCACAAACAAAAAGATGGAAGACTTGGTCAACATGTCGATCATCGTCACTCTGAATTAACACACCGTCTCCATCTCCTATTCTCATTCTCACCCTTCAACTTCAATGCCATCAAAACTTGTCCACCTTCCAAATCGTCATTCCTTCTTTCTCCCCCTCTAGACTGACCCATTGTTATACCTCTTCTCTTCCATCACTGCCACACAGTCCCTCCTCGAGGGCGCACGCCGCCCCTAGTGCGCGTGTGCGTGCCTACCGGCTCTTCTTCTCCTTCTCCCCGTCTTCGTTAATTAATTAATGGCATTCACTGTTTGTAGCTCTTATTGCATCACAATATCCATTGTTCTCGTAGTGTGCGGTGTTGTTGTTGTTCCCTCTCACGGAGCCACAGAATCGGAACTGCTCCTCGCCGTGAAGGATAAATTACAGAACACCAAAGAGTTATCTTCATGGACACCATCTACGACTCCGTGTTCAGGTAGAAAAGCAAACTGGAAAGGTGTTCTTTGCAATAATGGGGTAGTAACCGGGCTGCAGCTTGAGGGTATGGGGCTCAAGGGTGTCATTGATGTCGATTCTCTCAAGGGTTTACCAAATCTTAGAACCATAAGTTTCATGAATAATGAACTTGAGGGTCCAATGCCACAAATCAACAAGCTAAACGGTTTGAGGTCGGTATACCTTTCAAACAATAAGTTTTCTGGTGTTCTTCCGGACAACGCCTTCCAAGGCATGGTATGGTTGAAGAAAATCTATTTGTCAAACAATAAGCTTACGGGTCCTATTCCGGAAGGTTCTCTGACCAAATTGCCAAAGCTTATGGAGTTGAAGTTGGATGGCAATCAATTTACTGGGCCTGTTCCCAACTTGCCGCAGACTTCATTGACCTCAGTTAACTTCGCAAACAACAAGTTGCAAGGCCCAATTCCAGATTCCATGTCCAAGATGCCCTCTGCTTCCTTTTCTGGTAATAGAGAATATGCCAGTTTGCATGCATGTCTATGATTATTAGTTATGTGATGAGGATGTTAAAACTCTTAATAAGTATGCGTGAATTGCAGGTAATGAAGAGTTATGTGGACCGCCTATGGGAGAATGTAAGAAGCAGAACCAAGACCAGAATCAGAATCAGAACCAGAACCAGAACAACGACGACAAGAGGAAGCACACAACCATGAGCATTGTTGTGGTTGTCGTAGCTGTGGTGGTGGCATTGATAGTGATTGCAGTAGTAATGTTCATCCTTTTTTACCGTAGGAAACAAGCGAAAAAAAGAGAAATAGAATCATCGATGGAGAGTCAAGAAATAGGCGCACCGCAACTGAGGAAAGGGAAATCAAATCAATTTGGGAATGAGATCAGAAGCAGGTCAATTAGATCGGTAAGCTCCAACCACAGCAGAAGAGGAGGGGATCACATGAAGTTGTCGTTCATAAGGGAAGACGGAGAGAAATTCGAGCTACACGATTTGCTGAGAGCTTCGGCTGAGATCATGGGAAGTGGATGTTTCAGTTCTTCATACAAGGCTTCTCTACCCAAAGGGCAAATGATAGTGGTGAAGAGGTACAAGCAGATGAACAATGTAGGAAGGGACGAGTTCCATGAACACATGAGAAGGATTGGAAGGTTGAATCACCCAAGTCTGCTTCCTCTTGTGGCTTACTACTACAGAAAGGAGGAGAAGCTCTTGGTTACTGACTTAGTTAAGAATGGAAGTTTGGCTGTTCGCCTTCATGGTATGTATTGAAATTCTTTTTCATCATAGATTACTCTTTATATTGATTGAAAATAACCTCTCTAATCTTGTGCTTCTTTTCATTTTTAGGATACCAAAGTCTTGGGCTAGAAAGTCTTGATTGGCCAGCGAGGTTGAAGATTGTGAAAGGAATAACCAAAGGTCTTGAATATCTATTCAAGGACTTGCCAAGCCTTATAGCACCACATGGAAACCTTAAATCGTGCAATATTCTTCTAACAGAATCTCTTGAGCCACTCCTCTGTGACTACGGATTGATCCCACTTATAAACCAGGAACTCGCCAAGGACATCATGGTTGTGTACAAGTCCCCAGAGTACTTGAACAATGGAAGAATCACAAAGAAGACTGACGTGTGGTGCCTTGGAATCTTGATCCTGGAGATTCTCACTGGCAAGTTCCCTGAGAATTTCTTGCAGCAGGGTAAAGGGAGCGAGGTGAGTCTCGCAAATTGGGTTCGTTCCATTGCCCCAGAAGAATGGACCAAGGAGGTCTTTGATAAGGAGTTAATGGGAGCGATCAAGACCAGTGAGGGAGAGATGGTGAAGCTGTTGAATATTGCGATGGCGTGTTGTGAAGAGGATTTGGAGAAAAGGTGGGACTTGAAAGAAGCAGTTGAGAAGATTGAAGAGATTAGAGAGAAGGATCAAGAAGATGATTTTTTCACTGTTGCTGATGATGCAGATGTAGGGTCTACAAGGACACTGTCTGGTGAAATCAATTTCTAGAACAATGCAATATAGTAATAATGCATGCATGCATGCATGGATTGGATTTTCTATCAGCGTTCTATTTTGGTTCTTCATGCATGATATTGATGGATGTAATATTATACGGGGACAAGGAATTTGGGGGGGAGGTTGTAGCACATACCATATTGCATCAACAAAGGCTTGTCTTCTTTCCTGTAATATTATTATTATTTACAATTATTTTATTCTTGTTTCTATTTTTTGATAAGCTTGGTTCTTGTTTCTATATGGATTTGAATTCAAGATAATCAACCAAGATATTTAAAGTCACGCTCTTCGCACGTTAAACAAAAGAAAGATAATAATAAAGGTGGATACTACCATGACAATTTTATAATTATCTTCGTATGAAAATATTTTTTTTTTATTATTGGATGATAAATTGTAAGGTTTGATTTTGATACATTATAAAAGTGATATTTTTTTTTAAGGAAAATATAAACACAAAATACACTTTTAACACAATTTTTTTTAAAAAGATGTTTTTAGCCTCTTTATTTGAATAGGTGCCAATAATAAATACTTCTTAGAAAAGACTATGACATTATAATTGGGGAATACTAGGAGGCCAGCAACTTTTGTGATTTGTAACCATCAAATAGTCATCAATAATGGTTTTAATGGTGTGAAATTGGTATGAGATTTCATCCAATGACTCACTTTTCTTTGCTGGTTATATGCTGGACAAAATTTAAAAAAGTTGTTGGTCTCTTAGACTTTTCCATTTTAATTTATAAGTGTGTGACAACTTCTACAAATTAGTGACATGGGGCCATAATAAAACAAAAAATTTCTTATATTTTTTTTCGATGGTATCTCTTAATCCGATATATTAAAAGTTAATCTGGTAGATTAAGTGGTAGTGGAGATTTGATAGAAAAGGATGTCCACTTAAAAAAAAAAGATAATAAGTTCGTGTAATAACTTGAAGGAGGATAAGTTCTTGATATATCAATTGAATAAGGGGCATGTTGGTATATGGCGGATATAAGGGGTATTATGGCTAGAAATGAAAGAATGGTAAAATGCTTTCAAGACAGGCAGAGGATTGCGGTTGGGGATAGGAGAAAAACTAAATTTTGGAGACACTTGTAGTTAAAAAAAGACAAATTGACTGAAAGATTTCCAAGATTGTTCCAGATTGCTGCAAACAAAGAATGTATAATTAGTGATTGTGAAATTTGCGATGAGATTAATTGTTAAGTATACAATGGAAAAGAGCCCTCCGGAATTGGGAGGACGACATATATAAGGAGTTGTTGTCAATGTTAGCAAAGGTGGGACTGTCGCATAAGTAGCGTTTATTTTCAGAGACAGAACACATGGACAGTACATGTTTAAAATATGTTTGAAAGCAGAGATATGGACACGGAACACATTGTCTCCGAGACAGTTTTTTATATTTTTGTATCCACTCTTTTACGAAAAATAATGATGGACACGAAATTTGGAAGAGTAGACACGGACTTTTTTATAAATTTTGTTTCCCTCTCTATTCATAGATATTTTTTATTATTTTACTATTATCCCTTCTTATTTTTTCTATAATTAGTCTTAAAACTTTTGAAAAATAAATATTATTAAAAGTAAAATTGATATTTTAAAATGCTAAAAAATAATTTATAAGTTGTAATTGATTTTATATAATTTAAA
>NC_029787.2:85156282-85160994 GCF_000816755.2 Arachis ipaensis
CAAAATTTTTTATTAATCAAACTCAGATCTATTTTTTTTATTAATCTTAACCATATGTATTCCTACATATTAATAATAAATTTAAAAATGAAATAAATATATTTATAATTTTTATTTTAATATAAATACTATTATATATTTTTTTATTAAAATTTTTGGTCTCTTCAAACGTTTTTTTAAGTTTCGTCTGTACTCCTACGTACTTTCATTTTCTATTAAATTAGTTTGTACTTGATATAGAAAATTTGAAATCATATGGTTATTTTAGTCATTTCATATAATATTTTAGTCTTGTCCATGTGTATCCAAACATAATACTGGACATTACATTAGTGTCTTGTACATCATATCCAAACACAATACACAAACAATAATTTTTAGTGTTTTCGTCCTATTATCTCTGTCCCAGTGTCATGGTCTGTCCTGTCTCTGAAAACAAACGCAGACTTGGACTCCGATCCTCGTGAAATTTGTATTGCATGTATTTCATGAAGATCAAATCAAGCTTGAAAATGTAGATAGGCTTGAATTCATGAAGCTTCTATGGAGTAACATCATATAACATCATATACAAGCTGAATAGATGTGAGATTATACGAGATAATACTCAATTTAATCCTTGAAGTTTTACTCGGGTCTCAATTTAGTCCTTAAAGTTTTAATTGTCTCAATTTAGTCTTCAAATTTTTTAAATTGACTCTGTGACGAAAATTACTGTAGGGACTAACGTGATTAAAATTTGAAAAATTTAGGAACTAAATTGAAACTCGGGTGTAACTTCAGGGACCAAACTAAGTATTTTCTCAAGATTATACCAACTAAATTTAAACTCGCGCACAACGCAAAATTAAAATAATAATTAAAAATAACATTTATCTTTTTATGAAATATAATATCATGTATTATCAACTGTTCATACCTTGATCCAGAATGTAAGCCAAACCCAAATCAAGACAAGGGGCCCAATCCAAAAGGATGGTTTTCACTTACCGACCTTCACTAAGAGGTCGAAGTCAACACCAACAAAGCAGTCAGCACTTATCCAAATAAGTAACTGTCTCCTTAAATTTTCACTACAAGAAAAACACCCATTCAGGTATACTTGAAAAGTGTAGCCAAAAGTGAAAAAAAATGATCCCTTAGGCTATGACTACGCTTTTTGGGCTACGGCTACGCTTTTTGGGGTGATTCCTATTTGGCCGTTGCCTATTCTCAAAGGCTACGCTTTTCTGCACCAAGGGCTACACTTTTGGCGTTTGGGAATAGGCTAGGCTTTTCAAGTGATGCTGTTCAGGACCAAAGGCTACGCTTTTCAGCTTTCATTCTTCCAGAATAGGCTACGTTTTCAACGCTACTGCATCACTTGTAAAGCGTAGCCACATTGTATACCATAGCTACTTTTTATAAGCGTAGCCTTAGGTCCCTCTTTTTTGCCATATCAAAACCATAATATCACTTAGCCAATAAAAGTATCTTCTAATAAAAATCATTAGTCAACCATACATGTAAAGATTCTAAATAGCACTCTATCTTAGCCAATAAACCATAATAATAGTCAACTTAATCTTCATTGCTTAATTTTCATTGTTACCCTGCATAATTATATAGAAAAGTAGTTAAAAAAATATTCATAATGATATTCGTAATTATAAAAATTAAATGGAATACGTAGACATAGTAAACCAAGAAAGCATATACTAAAAAAAAATAACATGGTCACGGCAGAAGAGGTGAATTCAAGGAATTATGTATTATCTTGTTTCATTCAAACCATGAAAATCTACAGGTGTTTCTTTCTTCTATTTCCTTTAGCACAATCCTGATATGTCCCTATAGCATTTTTCATGCACTAATTAACCAGACTTTCACACTTAAATTAGATATAGGGACAAATTCATATGTACCAAGTGCACAAAATCAAAAATACAACAACCAGAATTACACAAACAAATTTCAGCCATAGCAATACAACTTCAGTGTTAATAAAGCCAAAAAACATTTCCAGCCATAGCAATTAATGTAAATGCAAGTAAAAAACTATGGAACAAGGAATAGATAAGGACATACCACATCTAAGTTTGGAAAATGTGTTGATCCATGGCCGCTATTCGCATCAATAGGAGACTGTTGGGTGTCTTGTAATAAAGCTTCTAGTTCTTCTGGTCTCATTCCAGGTTCCGATCGCTGCAGTAATAACTTGATCATATTTCACAACCCATGAATTTCTTCGTCTTGTTTTTGCTGTTGGGCCTCCATGTGTCCAAGTTTATCCTTCAGACTGGACACTTCCTCTTTGTGCTAATTCTTGATTTCATTAATTTCAGCATGTTCTTTTAAATCAGTCTTTGTCACAGATCTTCCATACAACTGGTGCACGAATTGTGAATTACACTTTTCACAACTCGTACCACTAACCAGCAAGTGCACTGGGTCGTCCAAGTAATACCTTACGTGAGTAAGGGTCGAATCCCACGATATTTTATTATATATATATTTTTTTCTGCAAGATTTGTTCTTTGCTGCTTTTTCTTGCTTCAAGAATCATTTTTATGATTTTTCAGATTATTAATAACATGTCTCATGTTCATCATTCTTTCAAGAGCCAACATATTTAACAGTCTTAAACAACAAATTCAAAAGACATATGCACTGTTCAAGCATTCATTCAGAAGACAGAAAGCATTGCCACCACATGTTACTAATTAGAATTTTTTTTATTAAAAACTCGAAATTTTATTGCCTCTTATTCAAAAGATCTACTATTTTATTCATGTTTGCTGATGATGAGAAAAATAGACTATAAATTAATTGGGGATAAAATCAAAATAGACACTAATTACTACTAATGATCATGTAATGAAGACACAAACATAGATAAGCACTTAATATAGAGAAAACGAAAAACAGAGAAAGTAAGAACAAGAAACGAGTCCACCTTAGTGATGATGGCATTTCCTTTTTGAGGAACCAATGATGTTCTTGAGCTCTTTTATGTCTCTTCCTTGCCTTTGTGGCTTGATTCCTAGTGATTTTTGGTATTTCTATCCTCAGTTGCTTCCAATAATTATGTGGAGGGAAGTGCATCCCCTGAGGTATCTCAGGGATCTCTTGATTTGCAGCCACATGTTCTACCACTGAGCTATAGATCCTTCACATAATTGTTTTACCACACCAAACTTAGAATGTTGCTCGCCCTCGAGCAAAAGAAGAAGGAATAGATGAAGAAGAAGATGTGGAAAAAAACTAGGATTATGAGGAGGGAAGGTGGGGATCCTGTGGGATCCACAGATCTTGAAATGATCCTGTGAGGTCCACAGATCTTGAGGTGTCAAGGCATTTACATCCCTGCACCAATTTAGGCATGCGAAATGCCCTTGCACACAACTCTGGGCGTTCAGCGCCAGGTTGGTGCCCATTTTGGGCGTTCAACGCCCATTTACTAGCCATTTTTGGCGTTGAACGCCAGAACCATGCTTGTTCTGGCGTTCAGCGCCCATAAGATGCCCATTTTGGGCGTTCAGCGCCAGAACCATGCTCTGTTCTGGCATTGAACGCCAGACAGGTGCTTCCTCCAGGGTGTGATTTTTCTTCTACTGTTTTTGATTCCGTTTTCAATTTTTTAATATTTATTTTGTGACTCCACATGATCATGAACCTAATAAAACATGAAAAACCATGAAAGTAAATAAAAGTTGGGTTGCCTCCCAACAAGCGCTTCTTTAATGTCCTTAGCTGGACCTTGGGCTCTCATGGAGCCTCACAGATGTGCAGCATGGCGTAACCATGAGGCAGATTGCCAGCTCTTTGGCAGCTGTCACAATTACGTACAAACTCTCGGGAATCTTTATAGAGTGTGGGCCAATAGAAGCCACATTGGAGGACCTTGGTGGCTGTTCGCTCACCTCCGAAGTGGCCTCCGTATTGTGATCCATGGCAATGCCATAGGATCATCTGTGCTTCTTCTCTAGGCACACACCTACGGATTATTCCGTCTGCACATCTCTTAAAGAGATAGGGTTCATCCCACAAGTGGTATTTTGCATCAGTAATTAATTTTTTCTTTTGTATCCTGTTGTACTCCTTGGGTATGAACCTTGCAGCTTTATAGTTTGCAATATCGGCAAACCATGGTGTTTCCTGAATGGCAAATAAATGCTCATCCGGAAAAGTCTCAGAGATCTCAAGAGAGGGGAGGGGCGTCCCTTCTACTGGCTCTATCCGGGACAGATGATTGATGAGCGGATATTTTATACGCTTTTTGGGGATAATTTCATATAGTTTAGAGTATGTTTTAGTTAGTTTTTAGTCTATTTCTAGTAGTTTTTAGGAAAAATTCATATTTCTGGACTTTACTATGAGTTGTGTGTTTTTCTGTAATTTCAGGTATTTTTCTGGCTGAAATTGAAGGAGCTGAGCAAAAATCTGATTCAGGCTGAAAAAGGACTACTGATGCTGTTGGATTCTGACCTCCCTGCACTCAAAGTAGAGCACACCAAGTGGGCCCCAGAAGTGGATCTCTGCATCATCTATCATAGTCCACTCATATTTTGTAACCCTAGGCTACTAGTTTAGTATTTAAACAACTTTTAGAGACTTATTTTGTATCTCATGACATTTCAGATCTAAACTTTTATTCTCTGACGGCATGAGTCTCTAAACCCCATTGTTGGGGGTGAGGAGCTCTGCTGTGTCTTGATGAATTAATGCAAGTA
>NC_029787.2:85161070-85161386 GCF_000816755.2 Arachis ipaensis
TGCCTGCAGGCACTCTGTGTCAAACACAAATGGTGTGTCAGCAGCTAGCAGATTACTTAGAGGTTTTGCGATTTTTGAAAAATCCTTTATAAACCTCCTATAGAATCCTGCATGCCCCAGAAAGCTTCTGATTGCCTTAACATTGGCAGGTGGTGGTAATTTTTCAATTACCTCTATTTTTGCTTGATCGACCTCTATTCCCTTGTTTGAGATTTTATGCCCAAGGACAATCCCCTCAGTCACCATGAAGTGAGATTTTTCCCAGTTTAAAACTAGGTTGGTCTCTTGGCATCTTTTCAGAACAAGTTTCAGGTGA
>NC_029787.2:85161459-85163075 GCF_000816755.2 Arachis ipaensis
ACAGGACTCACCCAGGGGCTATCAGAAATAGGATAAATAATCCCAGCCTCTAGTAATTTGGTGACCTCTTTCTGCACCACTTCTTTCATGGGTGGATTTAGCCGCCTCTGTGGTTGAACCACTGGTTTGGCATTATCCTCCAATAAGATTTTGTGCATGCATCTAGCTGAGCTTATGCCCTTAAGGTCACCTATGGACCACCCAAGAACTGTCTTGTGTGTCCTTAGCACTTGAATAAGTGCTTCCTCTTCCTGTGAATTTAAAGCAGAGCTTATGATCACTGGAAAAGTGTCACCTTCTCCCAAAAGTGCATATTTCAAGGATGGTGGTAATGGCTTGAGCTCGGGTTTAGGAGGTTTTTCCTCTTCCAGAAGAAATTTCAGAGGCTCTTTCATGTCCTCTAAGTCCTCCAAATCAGGCTGAACATCTTTAAAGATATTTTCCAACTCTGATTCGAGACTCTCAGCCATGTTGATCTCTTCTACCAAGGAGTCAATAAGATCAACTTTCATGCAGTCTGTTGATGTGTCTGGATGCTGCATGGCTTTGACAGCGCTCAACTTGAACTCATCATCATTGACTCTCAGTGTTATTTCCCCCTGTTGGACGTCAATGAGGGATCGTCCAGTTGCTAGGAAGGGTCTTCCTAGAATGAGAGTAGCACTCTTGTGCTCCTCCATTTCCAGCACAACAAAGTCAGTGGGAAAGGCGAATGGCCCAACTCTGACTATCATGTCTTCGATCACGCCTGATGGGTATTTAGTGGAGCCATCAGCAAGTTGGAGACATATCCGGGTTGGTTTAACTTCGTCAAGTAAGCCAAGCTTTCTGACAGTGGATGCAGGTATTAGGTTGATGCTTGCCCCAAGATCGCATAAAACTGTCTTGATACAATTATCTTCTAATATGCATGGTATCAGAAAACTCCCAGGGTCTTTAAGCTTTTCAGGAAAGCTCTTCAGAATGACTGCACTGCATTCTTCAGTGAGGAGAACTCTTTCTGTTTTTCTCCAATCCTTCTTATGACTCAAGATCTCTTTCATGAACTTGGCATAAGAAGGTATTTGCTCAAGTGCCTCTGCAAATGGAATCTTTATTTCAAAAGTCCTGAGATAATCTGCAAAGCGAGCAAATTGCTTATCCTGCTCCTCTTTCCGGAGTTTTTGAGGATAAGGTATCTTGGCTTTATATTCCTCAACCTTAGTTGCTGCAGGTTTATTGCCTATAGAAGTGGTTGAAGAAGCCTTTTTAGAGGGGTTGTTATCAGCATTTGTATGTGTCTGATCCCTCACTGGCAATTGAGTGCCAGAGTTAGAAACTGGAGTGACATTAGACGCCAACTCCTTGTCTGTTCCTGGCGTCTGAACGCCAGAACTGTGCCCATTTTGGGCGTTCAGCGCCAGATCTTGCCCAATTTGGGCGTTCAATGCCAGATCCTTGCCCATTTTTGGCGTTGAACGCCAATCCTGCCTTGTTTCTGGCGTTGAACGCCAGTTTTGGGCATGGTCTGGGCGTTCAGCGGCAGCCTTCCACCAATTTTCTGGCGTTTTAGTGCCAGAATTATTTTTTCCTGGGCTCTTACTGTCCTCAGGTGAATTTTGGGTGGTTTGCTCATT
>NC_029787.2:85163139-85163611 GCF_000816755.2 Arachis ipaensis
AGCAAATGGAAACAGTAATAGTCTGTAGACATCCTGATCTATTTCCTTATCATGTACTGTGTCAGCAATTTGTAAAAACTGTGCCAGAAACTCTGTAGGTTCTTCCTGTGAAAGACCGGAATACTGGCAATTTTGCTGCACCATGATAATGAGCTGAGGATTCAACTCAAAGCTACTGACTCCAATGGAGGGTATGCAGATGCTACTCCCATATGAAGCAGTAAAAGGGTTAGCATATGACCCCAGAGTCCTCCTGGACTGTTCATTTCCACTTAGATCCATGATGGAGAAAGGGAGATGATGTAAAATAAAATAAAAAAATTATTTATTTATTTATTTATTTATTTAATTATTTCGAAAATAAAATAAATTAAAATAAAATAAATAAAAATAGGTGAAGATTTTCGAAAAAAAAATGAGGAGAGAGAAAGTGGTTAGGAAGTTTTGAAAAAGATATGATTTGGAAAAGATT
>NC_029787.2:85163679-85177138 GCF_000816755.2 Arachis ipaensis
TTTAAAATAGAGAGAAAAGATATTTTTGAATTTAGTGAGGAAATAGGAAAACAATAAGATAGCACAAGATTTAAAATTTTTTAGATCTAATGCTCCTTGTTTTTGAAAATTTTGGAGGAAAAACACCAAGGAACACCAAACTTAAAAATTTTAAGATCAAGACACAAGAAAAACTCAAGAACACTTTGAAGACTCACAAGAACACAAGAACATGAAGAAATAACACCAAACTTAAAATTTTTAGAAAACCAAACCAAAATTTTCGAAAACCAAAGGGAAATCAACAAGAAAACACCAAACTTAAAGTTTGGCACACAATTTAATAGAGAAATTATTATTTATGAAAAAGAAGGTTTTGAAAAGAATATAAAAGATTCTAACCCAATTACCAAGAACACAGATTAACGCTCTAGCCAAATGAGTTATGAATGTAACACTTGTTTTGAAGAAGTATATATATAAACATTTTTTTTAACCAAGAACAATAATAAGAGACTCTAAACCAAAAAGAAAAATTTTCCTAATCTAAGAAACAAAATAAACCGTCAGTTGTTCAAACACGAACAATCCCCAGCAACGGCGCCAAAAACTTGGTGCACGAATTGTGAATTACACTTTTCACAACTCGTACCACTAACCAGCAAGTGCACTGGGTCGTCACAGTAATACCTTACGTGAGTAAGGGTCGAATCCCACGGAGATTGTTGGTTTGAAGCAATCTATGGTTACCTTGTAAATCTTAGTCAGGAAGTCAATTATGTTTATCAGTTGAATTGCGAATAAACAGGAGAGCATGAATTAAAAGTTACTTGTTATGTAGTAATGGAGAATATGTTGGAGTTTTGGAGATGCTTTGTCTTCTGAATCTCTGCTTTCCTCTGTCTGCTGATTCACGCACGCACGTCCTCCTATGGCAAGCTGTGTGTAGGTGGATCACCGTTGTCAATGGTTACCATCCATCCTTCCAGTGAAAAGATTCCAAGTGCGCTGTCACTGCACGGCTAATCATCTGCAGGTTCTCAATCATACCGGAATAGGATCTGCTATCTTTTTGCGTCTGTCACTACGCCCAGCACTCGTGAGTTTGAAGTTCGTCACAGCCATCCAATCCCAGAATCTTACTCGGAATACCACAGACAAGGTTTAGACTTTCCGGATTCTCATGAATGCCGCCATCAGTTCTAGCTTATACCACGAAGATTCTGATTAAGGAATCTAAGAGATATTCATTCAATCGGATATAGAACGGAGGTGGTTGTCAGGCACACGTTCATGGTTTGAGGAAGGTGATGAGTGTCACAGATTATCACCTTCATCACAGTTAAGCGCGAATGAACATCTTAGATAGGAAGAAGCGTGTTTGAGTGGAAAACAGAAATACTTGCATTAATTCATCGAGACACAGCAGAGCTCCTCACCCCCAACAATGGAGTTTAGAGACTCATGCCGTCAAAGAGTACAAAGTTCAGAACTAAATGTCATGAGATACAAAATAAGTCTCTAAAAGTTGTTTAAATACTAAACTAGTAGCCTAGGTTTACAGAAAATGAGTAAACTATAGCAGATGGTATAGAGATCCACTTCTGGGGCCCACTTGGTGTGTGCTCGGGCTGAGATTTAAGCAATTCACGTGCATAAGGCCATTTTGGGCATTCAACGCCAGGTTTAGATCCATTTCTGGCGTTGAACTCCAACTTTTAATCCTTTTCTGGCGCTGGACGCCAGAATTGGGCAGAGAACTGGCGTTGAACGCCAGTTTACGTCATCTATCCTTGAGCAAAGTATGAACTATTATATATTGCTGAAAAGCCCTGGATGTCTACTTTCCAACGCAATTGGAAGCACGCCATTTCGAGTTCTGTAGCTCCAGAAAATCTACTTTGAGTGCAGGGAGGTCAGAATCCAACAGCATCAGTAGTCCTTTTTCAGCCTGAATCAGATTTTTGCTCAGCTCCCTCAATTTCAGCCAGAAAAATGCCTGAAATAACAAAAAAACACACAACTCATAGTAAAGTCCATAAATATGAATTTCTCCTAAAAACTAATGAAAATAAACTAAAAACTAACTAAAACATACTAAAAGCTATATGAAATTAACCCCAAAAAGCGTATAAAATATTCGCTCATCAACAACCTTACCCGATGATGAGCGGATAATTTATACGCTTTTTGGCATTATTTTTAGTAGAATCTAGTTACTTTTAGGGATGTTTTCATTAGTTTTTATGTTAAATTCACATTTCTGGACTTTACTATGAGTTTGTGTGTTTTTCTGTGATTTCAAGTATTTTCTAGCTGAAATTGAGGGACTTGAGCAAAAATCAGATTCAGAGGTTGAAGAAGGACTGCTGATGCTGTTGGATTCTGACCTCCCTGCACTCAAAGTGGATTTTCTGGAGCTACAGAACCACCAATGATTTACATAAGTATTTCTATTCTTATTTTAGTATTAATTTCGAAAACTCCATAACTGTTTTATATCCGCTTGACTGAGATTTACAAGGTGACCATAGCTTGCTTCATACCAACAATCTCCGTGGGATCGACCCTTACTCACGTAAGGTTTATTACTTGGACGACCCAGTGCACTTGCTGGTTAGTTATGCGAAGTTGTGAAGATATGTTTAGACCATGGTTCTGTGCATCCGTTTTTGGTGCCATTGCCAGGGAATCAATTTTGAACAACAATTCACAACTTGAGTAGCAATCTCGCATACCAAGTTTTTGGTGCCGTTGCCGAGAATTGTTCGAGTTTTCGGCAAGCTTTTGGTCCGGTAACATCAGTGCCAAGTTTGATCCGGCAACAACACCAAGTTTTTGGCGCCGTTGCCGGGGATTGTTCGAGTTTGGACTACTGACGGTTCATCTTGTTGCTCAGATTAGGTAATTTTCTTTTTGTTTTATTTTCAAAAATTTTTCAGAAATCTTTCAAAAATTTTTCTTTTGTTTTCGAAAAAAAAAATTTTTCTTTAAATTAAAATGTTTTTAAAAATATATTTTTCTTCATAATTTTTTAAGAATGAATTCTAGTGTTTCATGAAGCTTGGCTGGCTGTTAAGCCACGACTGTAGGGCATGTTAGACGTGTCATGTCTGAGTTACATACTAAAGCTTGGCTGGCTATTAAGCCATGCCTGACCCTTCGATTGGAGCTTTAGTCTAAAGAGCATAAGATTCCTGGAATTCATATTAAAAATTTTGGAATTCTCATTTTTCTTTTTTTCAAAATGATTTTCGAAAAAAAAAATTTAAAAAGAAAATACAAAAAATTAGAAATTCATAAAAAATCAAAAATATTTTGTGTTTCTTGTTTGAGTCTTGAGTCATGTTTTAAGCTTGGTGTCAATTGCATGTGCATCTTGCATTTTTCGAAAAAATCATGCATTCATAGTGTTCTTCATGATCTTCAAGTTGTTCTTGGTAAGTCTTCTTGTTTGATATTTGCATTTGCATATTTTGTGTCTTTTCTTGTTTGTCATATGCATTCTTGAATTCTTAGTGCCTAAGCATTAAAGATTTCTAAGTTTGGTGTTTTGCATGTTTTCCTTGCATTAAAAATTTTCAAAAATATGTTCTTGATGTTCATCATGACATTCAAAGTGTTCTTGGTGTTCATCTTGACATTCATAGCATTCTTGCATGCATTCATTGTTTTGATCTAAAAATTTTCATGCATTGCATCATTTTCATGTTTTTCTCTCTCACCATAAAAATTCAAAAATAAAAAAATATCTTTCCCTTTTTCTCTCTTAAAATTTCGAAAATTAGATTTGACTTTTTTAAAAATTTTTAAAATCTAGTTGTTTTTATGAGTCAAATCAAATTTTCAATTTAAAAAAAATGTTATCTTTTTCAAAATCTTTTTCAAAAATCAAATCTTTTTTTTTTCAATTTTTTTTTGTTATTTACGAAAATTCTAAAAATCTTTTTCAAAAATCTTTTTCTTATTTTTAAAATCAATTTTCGAAAATAACATAATCAATTAATGTTTTGATTCAAAAATTTGAAGTTTGTTACTTGCTTGTTAAGAAAGATTCAAACTTTAAGTTCTAGAATCATATCTTGTGATTTCTTGTGAATCAAGTCATTAATTGTGATTTTAAAAATCAAATCTTTTTCAAAACTAATTTCAATCATATATTTTCAAAAAAATATCTTCTTATCTTATCTTTTTCAAAAATTTGATTTCAAAATATCTTTTCTAACTTCCTAACTTCTTATCTTTTCAAAATTTGTTTCAACTAACTAACTAACTTTTTGTTTGTTTCTTATCTTTTTCAAAACTACCTAACTAACTCTCTCTCTCTTATTTTTGAAAATATCTTCCCTCTTTTTCAAAAATTCTTTTTAATTAACCAATTATTTTAACTTTTGATTTTAAAATTTCAAAAATTACTAACCTTTTTCAAAAACTATTTTCAAAAATCACTAACCCTTTTTCAAAAAAAAAATTAATTTTTGAAAATCCCTCTCCCTCATCTCCTTCTAATTATTTATTCATCTACTAACACATCTCCTCATCTCACATCTTTGCTCTCCTCACCCTTGTGCTTCTTTCCTTACATTACATTCTTTGTCCCCTTCATTTCTTCCACTCACACAGGGACGTCTATACTGTGGTATAAAGGATCCCTATTATTATTATTATTATTTTTTCTGTGCCCTCTTCTTTGTCATATGAGCAGGAGCAAGGACAATAATATTCTTGTTGAAGCAGATCCAGAACCTGAAAGGACTCTGAAGAGGAAACTAAGAGAAGCTAAATTACAATCCAGAGATAACCTTTCAGAAATTTTCGAACAGGAAGAGGAGATGGCAGCCGAAAATAATAATAATGCAAGGAGGATGCTTGGTGACTTTACTGCACCAAATTCCAATTTACATGGAAGAAGCATCTCCATTCCTACCATTGGAGCAAACAATTTTGAGCTAAAACCTCAGCTAGTTTCTCTGATGCAGCAGAACTGCAAGTTTTATGGACTTCCATCTGAAGATCCTTTTCAGTTCTTAACTGAATTCTTGCAGATATGTGATACTATTAAGACTAATGGAGTAGATCTTGAAGTCTACAGGCTAATGCTTTTCCCTTTTGCTGTAAGAGACAGAGCTAGAATATGGTTGGACTCTCAACCCAAAGACAGCCTGAACTCTTGGGATAAGCTTGTCACGGCTTTCTTAGCCAAGTTCTTTCCTCCTCAAAAGCTGAGCAAGCTCAGAGTGGATGTTCAAACCTTCAGACAGAAAGAAGGTGAATCCCTATATGAAGCTTGGGAAAGATACAAACAGCTGACCAAAAAGTGTCCTTCTGACATGCTTTCAGAATGGACCATCCTGGATATATTCTATGATGGTTTATCTGAGCTATCAAAGATGTCATTGGATACTTCTGCAGGTGGATCCATTCACCTAAAGAAAACGCCTACAGAAGCTCAAGAACTCATTGACATGGTTGCTAATAACCAGTTCATGTACACTTCTGAGAGGAATCCTGTGAGTAATAGGACGCCTCAGAAGAAGGGAGTTCTTGAAGTTGATACTCTGAATGCCATATTGGCTTAGAATAAAATATTGACTCAGCAAGTCAATATGATTTCTCAGAGTATGAATGGAATGCAAGCTGCATCCAACAGTACTCAAGAGGCATCTTCTGAAGAAGAAGCTTATGATCCTGAAAACCCTGCAATAGCAGAGGTGAATTACATGGGTGAACCATATGGAAACACCTATAATCCATCATGGAGAAATCATTCAAATCTCTCATGGAAGGATCAAAGGCCTCAACAAGGCTTTAATAATGGTGGAAGAAACAGGTTTAACAATAATAAACCTTTTCCATCATCCACTCAGCAATAGACAGAGAACTCTGAACAAAATACCTCCAATTTAGCAAACTTAGTCTCTGATCTATCTAAGGCTACTGTAAGTTTTATGAATGAAACAAGGTCCTCCATTAGAAATTTGGAAGCACAAGTGGGTCAGCTGAGTAAAATGATCACTGAAATCCCTCCTAGTACTCTCCCAAGCAATACAGAAGAGAATCCAAAAGGAGAGTGCAAGGCCATTGACATAAGCACCGTGGCCGAACCTGTAAGGGAAGGAGAGGACGTGAATCCCAAGGAGGAAGACCTCCTGGGACGTCCAGTGATCAATAAGGAGCTTCCCTCTGAGGAACCAAAGGACTCTGAGGCTCATCTAGAGACAATAGAGATTCCATTGAACCTCCTTATACCATTCATGAGCTCTGATGAGTATTCATCTTCTGAAGAGAATGAGGATGTTACTGAAGAGCAAGCTGCCAAGTTCCTTGGTGTAATCATGAAGCTAAATGCCAAATTATTTGGTATTGAGACTTGGGAAGATGAACCTCCCTTGTTCACCAATGAACTAAGTGATCTGGATCAACTAACATTGCCGACTAGGAACCATGATCAAAGTAAGAACCCGAACCCAAAGAATTATCTCACCATGGTTCGGGGAAAATACTTAGATTTTAGTCCGGAAAATGTGAGGTTGGCGTTCAACTTGCCAAACATAGAAGAGAACGCACGCCCCTACACAAGGAGAGCCAACTTTGATTAAAGGTTGGACCAAGTCCTCATGGACATATGTGTAGAAGGAGCTCAATGGAAGATTGACTCAAAAGGCAAACCGGTTCAACTAAGAAGACTGGACCTTAAGCCTGTAGCTAGAGGATGGTTGGAGTTCATTCAATGCTCAATCATTCCCACTAGCAACCGGTCTGAAGTTACTATAGACCGGGCCATCATGATCCATAGCATCATGATTGGAGAAGAGGTGGAAGTTCATGAGATTATACCTCAAGAACTCTACAAGGTGGCTGACAAGTCCTCCACTATTGCAAGGTTAGCCTTTCCTCACCTCATTTGCCACCTATACAATTCGGCTGGGATTGACATAGAGGGAGATATCCTCATTAAAGAGGACAAGCCCATCACTAAGAAAAAGATAGAGCAAGCAAGATAGCCCATTCATGCCACCATCACTAAGGTGGATTCATTCCTTGTTCCTGTTTCTTCTGTTTTTCGTTTTCTATGTTATGTGCTTATCTATGTTTGTGTATTATTGCGTGATCATTAGTAGTTAGTAACTATGTCTTAAAGTTATGAATGTCCTATGAATCCATCACCTCTCTTAAATAAAAACTGTTTTAATTCAAAAGAACAAGAAGTACATGAGTTTCGAATTTATCCTTGAACTTAGTTTAATTATATTGATGTGGTGACAATGCTTCTTGTTTTCTGAATGTATGCTTGAACAGTGCATATATCTTTTGAAGTTGTTGTTTAAGAATGTTAAATATGTTGGCTCTTGAAAGAATGATGACTAGGAAACATGTTATTTGATAATCTAAAAAATCATAAAACTGATTCTTGAAGCAAGAAAAAGCAGCAAAGAACAAAGCTTGCAGAAAAAAAAAGAAAAAAAATAGGCGAAAAAAAATTAGAAAAAAAAAAGCAAGCAGAAAAAGCCAAAAGCTCTTAAAACCAAGAGGCAAGAGCAAAAAGCCAATAACCCTTAAAACCAAAAGGCAAAGGCAAATAAAAAGGATCCCAAGGCTTGGAGCATCAGTGGATAGGAGGGCCTAAAAGGAATAAAATCCTGGTCTAAGCGACTAAACCAGGCTATCCCTAACCATGTGCTTGTGGCAGCAATATATAATAGTCCATACTTTGGCCGAGTTTAGATGATGTAAAAGGGCGTTGAACGCCAGTTCGATGCTGCTGTCTGGAGTTAAACGCCAGAAACAAGTCACAAACCAGAGTTGAACGCCAGAAATACGTTACAACCTGGCGTTCAACTCCAGAAAGAGCCTCTGCACGTGTAACATTCAAGCTCAGCCCAAGCACACACCAAGTGGGCCCTAGAAGTGGATTTATGCATCAATTACTTACTTCTGTAAACCCTAGTAGCTAGTTTATTTTAAATAGGACTTTTTACTATTGTATTAGACATCTTTGATCAGTTGTATGCTATCTTAGATCACGTTTGAGGGCTGGCCTCTTGGCCATGCCTGAACCTTCTTCACTTATGTATTTTCAACGGTAGAGTTTCTACACTCCATAGATTAAGGTGTGGAGCTCTGCTGTTCCTCAAAGATTAATACAAAGTACTACTGTTTTTCTATTCAATTAAACTTATTCTGCTTCTAAGATATTCATTCGCACTTTAACCTGAATGTGATGAACGTGACAATCATCATCATTCCCCATGAATGCGTGCCTGACAACCACTTCCGTTCTACCTTAGATTGAATGAGTATCTCTTAGATCTCTTAATCGGAATCTTCGTGGTGTAAGCTAGATTGATGGCGGCATTCAAGAGAATCCGAAAAGTCTAAACCTTGTCTGTGGTATTCCGAGTAGGATTCAATGATTGAATGACTGTGACGAGCTTCAAACTCGCGAGTGCTGGGCGTAGTGACAGACGCAAAAGGAGGGTGAATCCTATTCCAGCATGATCGGGAACCTCAGATGATTAGCCGTGCCGTGACAGGGCATCTTGGACCATTTTCACAAGAGGAGGGGATGTAGCCACTGACAACGGTGATGCCCTTGCATAAAGCCAGCAATGGAAAGGAGTAAGACTGATTGGATGAAGACAGTAGGAAAGCAGAGATTCAGAGGAACGAAAGCATCTCTACACGCTTATCTGAAATTCTCACCAATGATCTACATAAGTATTTCTATCCCTATTCTATGTTTACTTATTAATTAATTTCGAAAACTCCATAACTATTTTATATCCACCTGACTGAGATTTACAAGGTGACCATAGCTTGCTTCATACCAACAATCTCCGTGGGATCGACCCTTACTCACGTAAGGTTTATTACTTGGACGACCCAGTGCACTTGCTGGTTAGTTATGCGAAGTTGTGAAGATATGTTTAGACCATGGTTCTGTGCATCCATTTTTGGTGCCATTGCCAGGGAATCAATTTCGAACAACAATTCACAACCTGAGTAGCGATTTCGCATACCACCCGACCTGGTTGTTCTTTCCCGAATAAGGCCTCAAATGCTTCCTCTTCTGTTTCACCAGCAGCTTGGCGGTGTTGGAAGTCTTCCTGCATAGAAGAAACATTTAAAATTGAGTTAGTTACTGTATCCTAAATTTGAAATGTAATTATGAATGATTCAATGAACTCTTATAATAGCAGTTTGTGTTTCCTCATCCACTTCTTTCCTCTTCCGACTTGTTCGGGTAGCAATGAACATCTCAAACCTTTTTGGTTCCTCGTTTGTTTCCTTTGTTGCTCGCTGCAAAACAAGATCATACTTCGGTTTCCTCCTTCAATTTATGCAAATATAAATTCTAATAAATATAAATCTACTATTTACCATAGCCACTCATACTCTTCCGAAATTGATTGGTCCCATGCGATGTGGAAACTTCTGTTTTTCCTTGTGTTGCTTGTTCTTTGACTTATTAATTGGAAGTGAATAAAAAGTTAGCATATAGTTACTAACACGTGCATCATAATGAGTTAGACAAATCTACTAGCAAAGCTGCATTATTAAGCTAAAGCACTGAAAAATGTCACATTCACTCGTTAAATATTATTCAAAAACAATGAACCTAACTCTACATCTGGTTATACAAACTATTTAGTACAATTTATCCATGAAGCGACAATATATAAGCCCCCAATTTCAAAGTGTTCAAAAAAAAAATTGCTCATGAACAATACCCAAAAGCAAGCATGAAAGATCTATTTATAATACATTGGAGCACCTGTTCAGTTTTTTCACAATTGTAAAGATGTACCAAACCCTACACTTAACTACTGTGATATCAACTGGTTCAGTCCTAGAGCTATGAAGTAATTAGAAAGATGTAAACTGGTATGATCAAGGAGTTCGGACCAATAACTATACTCATCACTGTACAGAGCCAATCTTTAGGAAGTGAATCATCATAGTTTCCTGATTCTGGTTCAAGTCACTATGTCACTACAGATGCTAATAATCTTTTCACTGTAGCTCAGTCTCAAACTGGTTCATATCAGCTATACATAAGTAATGATGAAGGTATAAAAATTCTCTCTTCTGACTCTTCTCTTTTGAAACAACCACTATTTGTTTTAAACTAAACAAATTTTTACATGTGCCTTAAATTTCTCAAAACTTTTTAAGTATGTCACAATTTGTTGTTGATAATTGTGTTTTTTTTTTTTTACTTTTGGCCTAATCATTATTATGTGTGTGATCTGGTTATCAGGGATTATCTCCTTCAAGGCTTAGCTAAACATGGAATAAATGAATTTTTTAACCTCGATGTACCAAGAAACATACATACTTCTGTTTCTAGCAATGTTAATAAAACAACACTCACTTCAAAAAAATAGATGTTGATATAATTGCTCCATGGCATAAGAGACTGAGATATCTAGCTCTAAAAATTGTTCAAACTATTCTCAATAAATGCAATATTCCTTTATTCTAGTTCTTTATTACCTATATATATGTGACTTTTTTTCAATGGCAAAAAATGCATCAATTGCCATTTAATCTTTCTACATCTATTTGTACTAAACCTTTGCAATTAAGGTATGCAGACATATGGGACCATCACCAGTAAATTCAAGAAATGGTTTTCATTTTTATATTAGTTTTGTTGATGCATTTAGCAAATATAGTATTATCTTTCTTTTGGTCAATAAATCAGAAGCTTTTAAAGTCTTTAAATAATACAAATTGAGGATGGAGAAGTAAACAGAACACTCCATTTTAGCTCTACAATCTGATCATGGTGGGGAATTTACTTCTCAAGTTTTTACTGCATTTTTACTATTAGAAGGTATTATTCATAGATTGTCATGCCCTTATATTCATCAACAATAAGGCAATGTTGAGAGAAATCACATACATATAAAGATAGGTCTATTTTCTAGAAGAAACGGAAGCTGAAAACAGAGAAACAGAAGCCAACTTATTCATTGAGAAAATTATTAACGCTGCATTTGGATTCAGTCTCACAAACAAAAATACAGAGAAAATATACAAGCTGTATATTAAATCACAGTTCACAAACCCTAAAATACCACACATCTTCATCAACAACAGTATGCATGTTATCAAATTACAGTTCACAAACCCATATTTCACAGATTGAAATCCCCAAATTAAAACCCCTAAAATCGGAACCCTAAGCCTCTGAAATTTCAGAACCAAATAGAAATCGCTACATACCTATTCAATGATGTGAGCACAGAGAAGACGATGATGAGAAGCACGGAGATGACGATGGTGAGAGCGGCAGCAGCGACGATGGTGAGGGCGGCGCAGTGACGATCAGTGCAACATGGCAAAGAGGAGCGACGGTCAGTGGTGCAGCAATGTGGAGAATGGTGAGTGGGGGGCGACGACGGTCATTGGTGAGATTGAGAGGGTTTCTCCTTGTAGTGAGAGGGTCAAAGGTGAGAGTGAGAGGGTCAATGGCGAGAGCGACAGTGAGAGGGTCAATGGCGAGAGTGAAGAGAGTGAGTGGGGGACGACGATCAACGGTGAGCTTTGGAGGCAAGTGATAAACCACTATTTTATGATTTATCTTGTGCTCAATTGAGTGAATTTTATCAATCTTTCATACACTTATTCATATGATTTGCATGAGTTTATATTTTCCTTCCTGATTTTGTGCTATGATTGAAAACATGCTTCTTTGGTCTTAATTTTGATATGTTTAACCATCTCTTATTATCATTCGATGCCTTGATATGTGCGTTAAGTGATTTCAGAGATTACAGGGCAGGAATGGCTTGGAGGATGGAAAGGAAGCATGCAAAAGTGGAAGGAATACAAGAAACTGAAGGAACTGCTAAAGCTGTCTAGCCTGACCTTCTGGCACTCAAACAACCATAACTTGAGCTACAGAGGTCCAAATGATGCGGTTTCAGTTGTTTTGGAAAGCTAACATCCGGGGCTTCGATTTGATATATAATTTGCTATAGCTGCCCCGAAGCCAGGTGACGCAAATGCGTGGATCACGCGGACGCGTGACCTGGCAGAAACGCAATCCACGCAAACGCGTGGACGACGCTTCCGCGTCACTTTCCTGCGACCTGTACGTACCAGAATACGCTGAGGGCAATTTCTGGGCTGTTTTTGACCCAGTTTTTGGCCCAGAAAACACAGATTAGAGGCTATAAAGTTGGAGAATGCATCCATTCATAAAGATGCCTTCCATTATTCACAATTTTAGGTTTTTAGATGTAGTTTTTAGAGAGAGAGGTTCTCTCCTCTCTCTTAGATTTTAGGATTAGGATTCCTCTTAAAGGATTTAGGATTTCAACTGCTTCTCAGGTTCAATGTCCTTTTTATTTATTTTATCAATTTAGCTTATGAACTCTTTATGTTTGGATTAATTTCCTTTTATTAATGCAATTGAGGTATTTCAGATTTATCTTTAGCTTTTTATATTCTTGGCTTTAATTGATTAACTGGAGGCTCTTGAGTTATCAAACTTATCGTGATTGATTGTTATGTCTGCTAATTGAATTGAATTCCACTAACTCTAGTCTTTCCTTAGGAGTTGGCTAGGACTTGGGAATCTAACTAATTAGTTCACTTGACTTTCCCTTGCTTTCGTAAAGGTTAACTAAGTGGGATTAACTTCATTTCTCATAAGAGTAACTAGGTTAGGACTTCCGAATTTTTATACCTTGCCAAGAGTTCTTTTCTGTTATTATTATTAACTTATTTTTTTTGTCATTTAAATTACTTGCTTCTTATTTCAAAAGCCCCCAATTTACAAAACTCATAACCAATAATAAGAACATCTCCCTGCAGTTCCTTGAGAAGACGACCCGAGGTTAAATACTTCGGTTATCAATTTCAAAGGGGTTTGTTACTTGTGACAACCAAACGTTTGTAAGAAAGGTTGATTGCTTGGTTTAGAAACTATACTTGCAACGAGAATTTATTCTGAATTCTAAACCGTCAATCATTCATTCTTCAAAATGGTGCCATTGCCGGGGAATTGCAAACGTGTGCCTTATATTATTGGTTATTGTAAATATTTGCTTTATGCTTGTTTATTTGTTTTTATTTTTGTTCTTATTTTTTCTTTTTCATAAATTAAGAGGTTATTGGTTTTTATTTAGTTATTAAAAAAAAATTTTCAAAAATTTGTTCTTCGTGTTCATCTTGACCTTCAGGTTGTTCTTAGTTGTTCTCTTCGTTTTGATCTAAAAATTTTAAGTTTGGTGTCATTTTGTTGTTTTTCTCTTTCCTTATTTAATTCAAAAATATCTTTTCTCTTTATTTTAATTGAATTTTCGAAATTTGCATAAATTTTTTTTTTCAGATTTTGATTTTAAAATTTTTATCTTATCTTATCTTAGTTTTAAATTTCAAAATTCAAATGTTTTTCAAAAATCATATCTTATCTTATTTCAAAATCAAATTTCAAATTTTAATATTTAAATTCGAAAATTCAAAT
>NC_029787.2:85177178-85203921 GCF_000816755.2 Arachis ipaensis
TTAAATTTCAAAATTCAAATCTTTTTTCAAAAATCATATCTTTTTCAAAATCTTATCTTATCTTATTTCAAAATCAAATTTCAAATTTCAATATTTAAATTCCAAAATTCAAATTTCAAAATTCAAAATTCCAATTTTAAAAATCAAACCTTTTCAAAATTTAAATCTTTTTCAAAACTTTATCTTATATTGTTGACTTTTACAAAATTCAAAATTCAAATTTTAAAATTCAAAAATCAAAATTCAAAATTTAAAAATTCAAATTTCAAATTTCAAAATTTTAAATTTCAAAATTTAAAATTCAAAATTCAAAACTTAAATTTCAATAACCTTTTAATTTAAAATTGTTTTTATTTTTGTTTTTAATTTTTATTTGTTACTATGAACTCTCACCCCTTTGGCTATGAGTCTGGTTACAATTATATTGTAGGAAGAGGAGATTATAATGAGAACAGGCATCAAGGTTGGAACAATCAAAGATGGGAGGAGCCACAAGGATTTGATCAACCCTCTTGGCAACAACCCCCTCCAATGCACTATATCCAACAACCATTCTGTGATGCGTACCAAGATGATGACTATGGTGGACCCCCTTGTAGTTACTAACAAGCCCCACCATATGCTTATGAACCATCTCCTCAACACAACTTTGAACCACCATACTCACAAGCCCTTTACCACCAAACACCACCATATGACCCTGACCTGTATCCACCATACCAACCACCATATGAACCACGCCCAGAACCACCACCTCAATATTCACCATCTCCATATCCTTATCAAGAAGAACCACCTTCCTATTATGAACCCTTTCTCCAAAATAATGAACCCTTTCTCCAAAATAATGAACCATCATATCCACCCCAATCTCCAATGGATGACAAACTTCGTGTTATTCTTCAAGGACAAGTGAAGATGCAAAGGAAAATACTGGAACTCACTACTGCCTTAACCGAGGTAGTAAATATAATAGCTTCCCGACATCTGAGCACTCAAAGTACTCCCATGGCTGCTTTAGTGAGAATTTAGATTGCCTGCCACCCGGTTGGAACACTAATGATCAACAAGAAGACGGGTGCAAAAGCAAGATTTGGGACCCCGGAATTCAGTCTAGAAATCAACACTCTTGGAGCCTTGTCACTTGCTTTAACCTGCTTGAAGGATTTATGCACCTAGTTTGGGATCCTGGAGGGCACTGGAAGTATAAACATTGGTGGGGATTCAAGGATCAAAACAAGCACAAGCCACCATGACAAGGAACTCACCAAATGTCCAACTTAAGGACTTTAACTAAAAGTGCTAGGTGGGAGACAACTCAACATGGTATGATCCTTCCTTTTTCATTTTTTATTTAGTTTTATTTGTTTTCGAGTTTTATTTTATTTTATTGTATTGAACCTGGAGTTTTGCATAACATTCATATTAGCATTGCATTCTGCATACTGCATTATTAAAAAAAAAAAACACGCACACGACGCGGCAGCATTGCTGACGCGTCCGCGTCACCAGTGCGTTGTGAAGAAAAGAAAGTAAACAGAAAGTCACGCGAAAGCGTGGCTGGAGGCGTGCTTTAGGCACAAACATGCCCACGCGTCCGCGTGACCCACGCGGCCGCATCATTTGGAAAAATATCCTCCCACGCGTCCGTGTCACCCACGCGAACGCGCGCTCCAACAAATCGACGTAAAAGGGGTGCATTGCCGAAAGTTGTGCTGGAGTAGGGCTAGACTAGCGCTAGACGCACAAGCCTTACCACGCGAACGCACGCCCCATGCGTCCGCGTCATCCTCCAATCTGGGCCATTCACGCGATCGCGTCCACCATGCGAACGCGTCACCTCGAAAATTGGCAACAATGAGTTTTGAACAGAGAGTTGTGCGGGCGCGAGGTTGCCCTCGCGCCCGTAGCACAGAACGAGTCACGCATCCACGTGACCGATGCGTCTGCGTCGATTCCTATAAGCGCAATTCGCGCGAACGCGTACCCCGCGCGTCCGCGTCACTAGCGTCGCACAACCTATCTAGATTAGTGCCAATTATCTTATCTTTTCTTCTCAAATCCTAATTTCTTCTATCTTTTCTTCTTTCTTCTTTCTTTCCTACTTTCTTTTTCTTCATCATCCTTCTTCACTTCCATTCTATTTTATTTAATTTATTTGCCTACTTTCACTCATTATATTTTAATTTTGTGCATATTTTTATTTGCTTTTATAAATTTATTTTTCTATTGGTGTTAAATGTTCTTATTCAGCTGTTATATCTTTTCTAGTATTATTTGGTACTTAGTGACTTGTTTTACACTGTTGGATGATATTGATGTGTGGAAAACGATCCAACACAAAACTCACCGGCAAGTGTACCAGGTCGCATCAAGTAATAATAACTCACATGAGTGAGGTCGATCCCACAGGGATTGAAGGATTGAGCAATTTTAGTTTAGTGGTTGATTTAGTCAAGCGAATCAAGTATTGGTTGAGTGGTTTGTGCTTTGCAGAAACTAAATTGCATGAAATGTAAAAGGGAAAGGGGAAATTGCAGTAAATTAAAGAGCGGGAAAGTAAAAGTGCTGAATCTTAAAGAACAAGTAATGTAAATTGCAGAAACTTAGATTGCAAGAAATGTAAATGACTGAATCTTAAAGTACAAGTAATGTAAATTTCTTGAATCATAAAAGGATTTGGGAATTGGGATTGCAGAATTTAAACAAGCAAAATTAAATTGCATCAAACAGCAAAGTAAAAGATGAATTAAATTGGAATGGATCTCAAACAGAAGAGTAAAAATGCTTTGAGAATTGTAAAGACAGAAAGGCAGTGCTTAATTTGCAGCAAAGTAAAAGAGGTTGAAGATCTCAGGGTGGAAGAGACTAGATAACAAGTCTAGATCTCAAATCCTTCCTTGATCCAACAAGAATAATTGCAAAAGAAACTGAAAAGTAAATTGCAGAAAGAGTAGAAGATGAAGCAGCAAATGGAAATTGGAATTCAATTATGCAGGAAAATTAAACAAGATCTCAAGGTGAGATTGAAACAGAAGTTCTTCAATTCTCCACCCAAGATCCAAAGCAAGAAAATAAAAGAGTGCTCAAGCAAGAACCAAGAAGAAGAGAGTTCAATTCTCCTTCCAAGTTCTTAGAAATTCAAATTCAAAGTAAAGAGCTCAAAAATGAAAAATGACAATTAAAAGGAAAATTCAAAGTAAAATCTAAAAGTGTCAAAAAAGGTCCTAATTACATCAAACTAAATCCTATTTATACACTTTCTATTCTTGGATTTTGGAATTTGGATGGGCTTTTGATTTGGTGAAGAAATGAATTAAGTTGGATTTTTAATTCAACTTTTAGCCCAAATGCACCTCCCAGGGGTAAGCTCAGTTGGAAAAACCAACTGAGCTTCCTTGTAGCGCTTGGCTTGAGACTTCAAGGTCCCAGGTTCAACACTTGGTGGAGGAAGCCTTGGAGCTAATTTCCTTGGTTGAGTGGGTGTTCCTCCCTTGTGTTTCCAAGAGTTCCCAAATTCGAAACTTGGAGGAAGCAATTAAGCTATTTTTCCTTGATTTTCCTTGCAAGCTTGATGGTACTCCTTCCTTATGTTTCAAAGAATACCCAACACCAAACTTAAAACTTGCTTGTCCCCAAGCAAGCACTTAAACATAAGAGAAGATAGAATGAAGTAGATAAGCATGCATGTCCTTATTAGGCACTTAGTTGAATTTTGTTTATGGGGTTTTATGCAGATCAAAAATAGCTCATTTATTACTTGCTGTCAAAAAAGGGGTTCACCAAGATTGCTGCTATGGTTCCTTACCCTTTTGCTTAATCCCCTTGTTAGCTTTTTCTGCTTTCTTTTGCATTTCAGAGCTTATTATCTCTTAGAGGCTTGGTGTCAAATGTTGCAGTAGCCTTTGGCTTATTTTCACTCAACATTTTTTTTCACCACAGACACATGGCTCACCTTTTTCTTCCTAGGATCATTGATGCCCAGTATCTCTTTGGATTACTAAATGTTTTGTAGCTAGGTTGCTCTTTATTGTGGACTTTCAGTTGACAATCCTAAATCAGTTGATCTAAGTTGCCAAGTTTTAAGATACTCCTTAGAACCTACTTGTCCAAGCATATCCTAGTACATAAACACCACAGGCATTTGTCCTAGGGTCCAAGCTATTGGTGTCTAGCCTTATTGTTTGTTTCTTTGCCAACTTTTGGCTTTTCTTCTTTCTTTTTCTTTCTGTTTTGGTTTATTTTCAAGGGAATTTTATTAATTGAAAGATCATAGCAGCAAACTAGCTTACACTTCAAGAAACAAGTCATTCTACAACATTTATTTCATGAGCTAATAGTTGAATCAAACACACACCACCACTAATCTTTCATTCTAACTTTTGCAACATTGAATAATTACTTTTCTAAATCAAACATCTTTCTTTTATTCAAGCAAGCAGGGAACAATGCAAAGTTTTTTTCAAGGCAGTAAGTGACAACAATTATTATGCAAATGACTTTTTAAGCAAAAAGGGATGTATGCTACACAAAAAACAATTGGAGGTATATCATGTTTCAGGTATACATCTTCCTTATTTACTTAGAAATTATGAAAGAACTTTACCACCTTCTAGTTGTCTTGTTCCTGGTTATTGCTGGATTCTCCCCTCTTCTTCTTTCTCGTCCAGAGCTTGGTATAGTCCTGAATTTCTTCACTCGGACACCTTCTGTCCCAGACGGAATCTATGAGGCTTGAAAGTCCAACTGCCTCCAATCTTTGATACATCCTGTCCGTATAATGCTGGGTTCTTGCCTTCTGTTGGTCTCTTAGGTCTTGGCACTGCTCAAATGGTTTGATTCGTGAATTTAGTCCTGGCATGCAGCGGATTAAATACTCCAACTTTGCTTGTGTATCCTCATAATGCTCTATTTGCTGCACTTGTCTAGTTTCTCCGATGGTATGATGAACATTCTTCCACTGATACAAGTTGTGAGTATATTCCCCATACTTAGCTTGGGTTAGGAACCTCTTATCATATGACTCTTGAAGTCCTGTTGTTAGTTCCCTTTGTCCCTCAAGAACTTTAGCTTGAAGTTCTTGTTGTTGGGCCATTGATTGTTGCTGCCAGCTATCCAATCTTTCCTCCATTCTGTGTTGCCAGGCTTCATTTTGCTCCCTGTCCTTCGAATATTGTTCTCGGTGCTCTAGATATTGCTCTTGTTGTTGCAGATAGAGTTCCTGTTGCCTTGAATACTGTTCTTGCGCTTTCGCATTTTGCTGTGATATTTCATCAAGAACTTCCTGCAATTGACTCATATCTATGACACCCTGAGCTTGTTCGTCCCTCCTATGTGACCTTCTTCTTCTGTGAGTTCTTTCTTCTTCTTGATCTTCCTCCTCTTCTTCATTAAGGCCTTCCATTTTTTTCTTTGTAATTCCTCTGGTTCCTTTCACCTTCTCTGTATCTTCATCCTCGAAGAGCACTCCAGCCCTGTTACACAATCTCAGGATTGTGCTTGGGTGTCCAAGCCTACCCAATTTAGTTGTGTCTTCAGCCATCTCCTGAATGCTATCTGCTATGAGTTGGGCAAGGTTGATTTCCCCACCATGTAGGATGCAGTATGTCAGGAGAGCTCTCTTGATTATGACTGATGAGGTATTTGCAGTGGGGAGTATTGATACCCTTACCACCTCATACCACCCTTTTGCCTCAGGTCTGAGATCAAGTCTCTTCAGACAACTCGGGGCTCCCTGTGAGTCTCTTTTCCAGTCTCTTCCTTCAATGCATAATCCCTCCAATATTTCATCAGGATCATTGTCACCATGCAGTCTGTCTTCATAACTAAGCTCATCATAAGTTATGGTTCTCAACTTTAGAGCTCTTGTGATTGATGGTGGGCTAAAGTCCACTTCAACACCTCTGATATAACTTTTGTACGATGGGCTATTTTTGTTCTCCTTAATTGCATTGGCGTAGAATTCCCTTATCATCACAGCACTAATATCAGTGAGAGGACGGCACAGAAGATCCCATCTTCTTTCCTTGGTGATTTGTCGCATAATGGGGTATTCTCCCTCCTTTAGTTCGAACCCCATTTCAGGAATGACAATCTTTGTTTTCATGAGTCTATTGTATCTTGCTTCATGAAATTGGGATTTGAATCTTTTTGTGTCATAGGATGGAGGCTCTGTCACCATTGGTTCCTTTCCTGGTCTTCTCCTTGATCTTGAGGAGGCCATTGAATATGTGTGTGAATAAGAGATAGTTGGGGGTTGTGTTTGGAGTGATGTTTGGTTTTGTTGTGAAGAGAAGAAGGAAATTGTGTGCTTTGAGTGAGAATGGTCTGTATGAAAGTGTTCTTTATAATGTGTTGGGGGCTATTTATGGAAAAGGTTTTCAAATTTTCCAACAAGATCACAAAAGAGTATTGCATTCGGTTATGATGATGAATGGTGGGGATTAAGTTGAATAGTATAGATATTCATGAAATGAATGGCCTGCATGTATTGTTGAAGCTTGACAAGGATTCTCTTCCTATTGTTTGCTTGCTTTTTCGGTGTCCAATGGTGCATGCATGTAGATTTTGCTTTCCAAGATTGGCACACCTCTCTAGGCACATGTGATTCTCTTCTTGGCTTGTCATAGCCGTTCCTTCCTCTTGTCTTTTCTTCAAGCCCCTTTTTTTCCTAATTAAATCAAAACAAAATGCTTCAGAACTCATTTAAAGCATGGTGGTCGAATGGCATATGCTTATATTTTATATAATGGTCCTTATTTGTGAAAGATCAATTGTGTCCCTGAACCAAAGTTTGGTGAACACCAAACTTGTCTCTTGCTCAGTGATTTGAATAAACGCTTGTTACAATTGATACTTTTACCCTAAGTGCCAATTTATTTCTTAGCATAAATTTCTAAAACTAAACAATGTATGATCCATCTTTGCATGATTTTGATTTTCTGAACAAAAGTTATATTTTTCTCAAAATTTGTACATATGCAGACACCAAACTTAATGTTTGGTCATATACTTCACCAAAATGACTAAGCATATGATCTAAGAATGCTTGAAATGTTAACTTTTTGTGTGCTGTCAAGCACACCAAACTTAGAAGTCTGGCATGTATTTCAAAGCAGTGTATGTATCTGTCAAGGATGTCTTGACAAGTTCAAAATCATGCTAAAGTGATCATACTTTTATTGAATTTAAAAGCAAGCAGGAATCATAAATCATGGGTTGCCTCCCATGAAGCGCTCGTTTATTGTCATTAGCTTGACATTGACTCCCTCTTTTATGGCGGTTGATGACTGTAGTGCCTCAACTTGTCCCCTCTGATCGTGAGCTTCTTCTTTGTTCCTTGGTGCTCTATCTCAGCATGTTCTAGTGATAATATATTGCTCACAGTATAGTAATCGTTAGTCTGTTGGTCTGTTCCCAGTTGTTGATAGACTAACTGCACTTTGTCACCTTTGGAGAGCCCTTCTGTTGGAATTTTTTTGTTCTTCCAACCCTTTTTGATTCTGTTTTTGTTTTTCTTCCTTCCTTTTGTTGACTCTTCTTCTTTGAAAACAGGTTCCCTTTTGAAATTCCTTTTCTTAGTTGCCAATACTACAATGTTCCCTTGAGCTTCTTTATTACTTTGCACAGTCTCTTTCTCTTTTTGGCCTGCTGTATCATCTATCTCTTGCTTGGGAGGGCAGTTGTTGTTTGTCTTGTTGATTTCCTCTTTCCACTGCAGATTCTTCTTGTCTGTTTCTTTACCATCCTTCTTTACATTACTGCTCTGTGTTTCTGGTAGTACACTCAGAGTGATACTTTCATTATGCATCCTGAGGGTTAATTCTCCTTGCTCTATGTCTATGATGGCCCTAGCAGTGGCCAAGAACGGTCTTCCCAGTATAATGGAGTCGCCCTCATCCTGATTCGAATCCAGGATCACAAAATCTGCAGGGAAGATGAATCTGTCTACCTTGACTAGAAGGTTCTCAATTATACCCCTGGGGCATATCACTGATTTGTCCACCAATTCTAGAGACATCTGTACTGGTTTCACCTCTTTTATGCCTAGCTTTTTCACTAGAGAGGCAGGCATTAGATTGATACTAGCTCCCAAGTCACACATCGCCTTCTTGATGGTCATATTGCCAATGGCGCAGGGTAGAAAGAAACTCTCAGGGTCCTCGAGTTTGGGAGGAAGTCCCTTCTGGATTAGTGCTCTGCATTCCTCAGTGAGCAGTACGGTTTCATTAACTTGCCAACTCCTCTTCTTGTTGATAAGTTCCTTCAAGAACTTTGCGTACAGGGGCATTTGCTCAAGTGCTTCAGCTAAGGGAATATTGATCTCCAACTTCTTGAAGATTTCAAGAAATTTTGGGAAGTGTTGGTCCTTATTCTCCTTGTTGAACCTTTGAGGATATGGTAAAGGTGGTGTGAAGTTCATTCCCTGCCTTTGGTCCTTAGTTGGCCCTTCAATTACTTCCTTTCCCTTTCTTAATTTTTGTGGCTGATCTTCTTTTTCTTGAGCTTGATTCTGAGTTTTTTTGCTTGCTGTTACATCTTCATCATTGGCCTTCTCTTTTTCAGCTTGTTTCTTGTCACTTTCCTTTGGCTTCTTGGTTGCTTCTTCATTTTTTACCAGGACTTTTCCACTCCTCAGTTGAATTGCCTTGCACTCCTCTTTAGGATTAGGAATGGTGTCACTTGGCAGTGAGTTTGATGACCTTTCAATGGTGATTTGCTTGGAGATTTGTCTAATTTGCCTTTCCATATTTTTCATGGAGGCTTCTTGGTTCCTCAATGTCATCTCTTGAGTTTTCATCATTTTTTCCATTAGAAGCTCTAAGTTGTTAATCCTTTGAGATTCTTGTGAGATTGGTTGATTGTGGGGTGTTGAGGGTTGAGGGTAAGTGTTTTGATTTGAGGTTTGGTTATTGGATGGGTAATGGTTGGAGTTGGGGTAGTTATTTTGGGGTTTTCTGTAGGAGTTTTGGTTAGTTTGCTGCTGGTTGTGGTTTTGGTTGTTTCTTGAAGTGTTTTGATTTGAGTTTCTCTGCCATGGTTGTTGATTCTGGTTGTGATTGTCTCCCTACCTAAGATTTGGGTGGTTCTTCCAAGAAGGGTTATAAGTATCACCATAGACTTCATTTGGCCTAGAATTTTGGTTGTGCATGTACTGGACTTGTTCTTGCTGCTGCTCTTCTTGAGTCTCTTCATTTTGCCCCCATGTGGATGATGGTTAGCTTGTATTAACTGCTACAACTTGGAGGCTATCAATCCTCTTGGCCATTTGCTCAAATTGTTGTTGAATTTGCTGCTGCATCATTTTGTTTTGAGCTAGGATTGAGTCCACTCCTTCCAACTCCATCACTCATTTCCTTTGTGATGGTTGGCGTTGCCTTTGGTGAGCAAAGAAATATTGGTTGTTGGCCACCATATCAATGAGATTTTGGGCTTCTTTTGCTGTTTTCATCAATTGTAAAGAACCTCCTGTTGAATAATCCAAAGCTTCTTGAGATTTCAATGTCAAGCCTTCATAGAAATTCTGCAATCTGTCCCACTCACTGAACATTCCTGGTGGACATTTCCTGATTAGAGCTTTGTATCGTTCCCATGCCTCATACAAGGGTTCAGCATCTATTTGTGTGAATGTTTGCACTTCAGTCTTCAATCTAATAACTCTTTGAGGTGGGTAAAACTTGGCAAGGAACTTGGTTACTAGATCATCCCAATTATTGATGCTGCCTCTTGGGAAGGATTCCAACCATTGAGTGGCTTTGTCTCTGAGAGAAAATGGAAATAGCATTAGCTTGTAACTGTCAGGGTGCACACCATTGGTTTTGACAGTGTCACAAATCCTCAAGAAGGTGGACAAGTGTTGGTTAGGGTCTTCAAGTGGTCCTCCTCCATAAGAACAATTATTTTGAACCAAGGTGATGAGTTGTGGCTTTAGTTCAAAATTATTTGCATTAACATTTGGGGTAAGAATGCTACTCCCACAATGTCTAGGATCTGCACTTGTGTAGGAAGCTAAAACTCTTCTCTGTGGTGGATTATTGTTGTTATTGGCTGCTCCTTCAGCCCCATTTGGTGGGTTTGTTAAGTGTTCCTCCATATCTTGGAATTCTTCTTCTGACTCCTCTTCTCCAATAATGTTTTTCCCTCTTTCAGCTCTTCTTAATCTTCTGAGGGTTCTTTCGTCTTGTTCACAAAAAGTGGGTGTAATTCTCCTTGTACCTGACATACAACCAAAACATAAAAATCACAACACCAGAAAGCAACAACACTTCAATCCATGGCTGAAGTGAAATGTTAATTGGCTTAAGAAAAAATTCAAACAGTTAGTGTGTTAGTCAAAAACAGAAAAATAAAAAGTGCTTGATCTAGATCTCCACTTCACTTAATCATTGTCAATCTAATCAATCCCCGGAAACGGCGCCAAAAACTTGATGTGTGGAAAACGATCCAACACAAAACTCACCGGCAAGTGTACCGGGTCGCATCAAGTAATAATAACTCACATGAGTGAGGTCGATCCCACAGGGATTGAAGGATTGAGCAATTTTAGTTTAGTGGTTGATTTAGTCAAGCGAATCAAGTATTGGTTGAGTGATTTGTGCTTTGCAGAAACTAAATTGCATGAAATGTAAAAGGGGAAGGGGAAATTGCAGTAAATTAAAGAGCGGGAAAGTAAAAGTGCTGAATCTTAAAGAACAAGTAATGTAAATTGCAGAAACTTAGATTGCAAGAAATGTAAATGACTGAATCTTAAAGTGCAAGTAATGTAAATTGCTTGAATCATAAAAGGATTTGGGAATTGGGATTGCAGAATTTAAACAAGCAGAATTAAATTGCATCAATCAGCAAAGTAAAAGATGAATTAAATTGGAATGGATCTCAAACAGAAGAGTAAAAATGCTTTGAGAATTGTAAAGACAGAAAGGCAGTGCTTAATTTGCAGCAATGTAAAAGAGGTTGAAGATCTCAGGGTGGAAGAGACTAGATAACAAGTCTAGATCTCAAATCCTTCCTTGATCCAACAAGAATAATTGCAAAAGAAACTGAAAAGTAAATTGCAGAAAGAGTAGAAGATGAAGCAGCAAATGGAAATTGGAATTCAATTATGCAGGAAAATTAAACAAGATCTCAAGGTGAGATTGAAACAGAAGTTCTTCAATTCTCCACCCAAGATCCAAAGCAAGAAAATAAAAGAGTGCTCAAGCAAGAACCAAGAAGAAGAGAGCTCAACTCTCCTTCCAAGTTCTCAGAAATTCAAATTCAAAGTAAAGAGCTCAAAAATGAAAAATGACAATTAAAAGGAAAATTCAAAGTAAAATCTAAAAGTGTCAAAAAAGGTCCTAATTACATCAAACTAACTCCTATTTATACACTTTCTATTCTTGGATTTTGGAATTTGGATGGGCTTTTGATTTGGTGAAGAAATGAATTAAGTTGGATTTTTAATTCAACTTTTAGCCCAAATGCACCTCCCAGGGGTAAGCTCAGTTGGAAAAACCAACTGAGCACTCAAGTGTGCTGCCCGTGTCAAGTGTCGTGCGTGTCCCAGCCTTGGTTGAGTGCTTGACACTAGAGCTCAGTTGGAAAATCCAACTTAGCTTTAGGCCGTGTCATGATGCGCACAAATTGGTGCACCCAGCCTTGTTTGGGTGTCAATTGCACTAGAGCTCAGTTGGAAAATCCAACTTAGCTCTAGGCCGTGTCCTTGTTGTGCGCATGGCAAGCTTGGTGCGCTTCAATTGTTGCTGGGCCGTATTTTTCTGTCAACGCCAATCTTTTATGATATCTGTGTTCCTTTTTGTATTGACATGCATTTATATTTATATTGTCCTTCATTATCTCTTGTCTCTTCCCCTTTGTTGCAATGTTTGCACTATTGATATGCCATGTACTTCTATTGTTTTCTCACTTGCATGTTGTAGCTACCATATAATTGAGACCCTTATCATTTGGCATTAACCCACCCATACTTTATTTATTTTCTTATCTTTATTTCTGGGTTACTCTTCTTCCCTTTTTCTTTCAGGATGGCCACCCGGAAGGGAACCGGAAGACGTTTACATGGGGAGACAGACAAGTCCATCTGCAAAATCTTCAGAGAAAAGTATCAGTTGGAGCCACCCATCCACTTGTACATCTTAGCATGCACCGAAGACGGTGCAACCTTTAAGTGTGGGAAGGTCGATACCGATCTCCATGGGTTAGTTATTCTCTTCTCAACACCAATGTCTTATTTTTCTTCATTAGTTCATTGTTGCATTGCATAATAGATTGCATGTGTAGTTGATTTTGTGCATATTTTACCACTTGGTTGAAGAAATATTTTCTTTTTCAAGAAACTTTTTATAGCATTTCACTAATTTGAATTAAAACTTTTTGAAAAACTTGTTTGAAGAAATATTATTTTGGAACATGGTTTAGAGCTCGAACACACAAAACCTGTGAGATTTTAAGCCTATTTGAATTGGTTGCATTTTATCAACCAAAATTTTGTTTAATGTATTGTTCTCTCTAAAATTGTGATCTTTGTCTTGCTTAATTCTATATTTCCATTATTTGATGTATGCATACACTTACATGATTGAGGCCTTTGTTTCACTGAGCTTACATACCCATATGGCCTTAACCTTTTCATTATCCATTGCAAACTAATTTTGAACCTATTTTACCCCTTTGTTCTTTACTTTAGCTCATCACTAACTCTAAGTGGAAAACAATAATGTCCTTAATTTGAATCCTTGGTTAGCTTAGACTAGTGAGAGTGCTTATGATTTAAGTGTGGGAAAAGTGGGTTTGGAAACGTTTGGTTTAAAGAATTGGGTATTGTATATCTTTTTGAAAATGTGAAAGAAATGTTTAGGACATGATTCATGCATCCAATAATTTAATCATATGCATTGAGAAAAATAAAAGAAAAGAAAAAAAAAATATATATAAAATACAAAAAAAAAAAGAAGAGCAATTAAGCAAAAAGGGGACAAAACGCCCCAAAGTAAATGGTGAAAGCAATGCATATGTACTGTACTTGAAATTAGAATGCATGAATATGTGGAAAACATGGTTAATGGATAGTTAGATGTGGTACTATGATTACATGGATTGTATAAAGTTAGGTGGAAAGTTTAAGTTAATTAAGGATTCAAATTTTAGTGCACTTGGCCAAATACAATCCTACCTTGACCCTAACCCCATTACAACCCTTGAAAGACCTCTTGATATGTGTATTTATGCGTTATTTTTTTTATTGGTAGAAGAAAAGCAAGCCTTAGAAAGCAAGGTTAGTAGAGAATTGAGAGAATCGAACCTTAAACACCTGAGCGATTAGAGTGCATACACTTCCAGTGAGGGTTCGATGCTCGAATCTTTGTTCCCGACTTTCACGAGCTATTTTCTTTTGTAAGTTTACTTGTACTTTATTTTGTGATTTGAATTAGTGAAATCCAGTTCATATTTGTTCTTAAAAGATTTGTTTACTTTTAACCAAGTAGGTAGAAACAGTTTGCATGTAGTTGCATTCACATAGATAGGTTGCATTGCATACATTCTACCATTCCTCTTCACTCCTTTATAGCTTCTCTTGAGTTTAGCATGAGGACATGCTAATGTTTAAGTGTGGGGAGGTTGATAAACCACTATTTTATGGTTTATCTTGTGCTCATTTGAGTAGATTTTATCAATCTTTCATACACTTATTCATATGATTTGCATGAGTTTACATTTTCCTTCCTGATTTTTTGCTATGATTGAAAACATGCTTCTTTGGTCTTAATTTTGATATGTTTAACCCTATCTTATTACCATTCGATGCCTTGATATGTGCGTTAAGTGATTTCAGAGATTACAGGGCAGGAATGGCTTGGAGGATGGAAAGGAAGCATGCAAAATGGAAGGAATACAAGAAACTGAAGGAACTGCTAAAGCTGTCCAGCCTGACCTCCTGGCACTCAAATGACCATAACTTGAGCTACCGAGGTCCAAATGACGCGGTTTCAGTTGTGTTGGAAAGCTAACGTCTGGGGTTTCGATTTGATATACAATTTGCTATAGCTGCCCCGAAGCCAGGTGACGCAAACGCGTGGATCACACGGACGCGTGACCTGGCAGAAACGCAATCTACGCGAACGCGTGGACGACGCTTCCGCGTCACTTTCCCGCGACCTGTACGTACCAGAATACGCTGGGGGCGATTTCTGGACTATTTTTCACCCAGTTGTTGGCCTAGAAAACACAGATTAGAGGCTATAAAGTGGGGAATGCATCCATTCATAAAGATGCCTTCCATTATTCACAATTTTAGGTTTTTAGATGTAGTTTTTAGAGAGAGAGGTTCTCTTCTCTCTCTTAGGTTTTAGGATTAGGATTCCTCTTAAAAGATTTAGGATTTCAACTTCTTCTCAGGTTCAATGTCCTTTTTATTTATTTTATCAATTTAGCTTATGAACTCTTTATGTTTAGATTAATTTCCTTTTATTAATGCAATTGAGGTATTTCAGATTTATCTTTAGCTTTTTATATTCTTGGCTTTAATTGATTAACTGGAGGCTCTTGAGTTATCAAACTTATCGTGATTGATTGTTATGTCTACTAATTGAATTGAATTCCACTAACTCTAGTCTTTCCTTAGGAGTTGGCTAGGACTTGGGAATCTAACTAATTAGTTCACTTGACTTTCCCTTGCTTTCGTAAAGGTTAACTAAGTGGGATTAACTTCAATTCTCATAAGAGTAACTAGGATAGGACTTCTGAATTTTCATACCTTGCCAAGAGTTCTTTTCTGTTTTTATTATTAACTTATTTTTCTTGTCATTTAAATTACTTGCTTCTTATTTCAAAAACCCCCAATTTACAAAACTCATAACCAATAATAAGAACATCTCCCTGCAGTTCCTTGAGAAGATGACCCGAGGTTAAATACTTCGGTTATCAATTTCAAAGGGATTTGTTACTTGTGACAACCAAACGTTTGTAAGAAAGGTTGATTGCTTGGTTTAGAAACTATACTTGCAACGAGAATTTATTCTGAATTCTAAACCGTCAATCATTCGTTCTTCAGCAGGGTTGCGAGGGTTTACGAAAGGGGATGAAGGTGCGTGCTTTGGAGGTGATCAGTGAGATTTGGAGGGAGAGGGTCAATGGCGAGAGTGAAGAGAGTGAGTGGGGGGCGACGATCAACGGTGAGGTTTGGAGGTAGGGTTGCGAGGGTTTACGAAAGGGGATGAATGAAGGTGCGTTCTTTGGAGTAGGTGATCAGTGAGATTTGGAGGGAATGATAAAAATTTTACTAAGTGTATGTGACTTTGCTTTCAGGTAAAAGAGGGAAAAAATTCACTAAGTGTAAAATTTTTTGCTCTAGACACATTAGGCATCACTTTTAAAATGCACCCAAAACTTAATAAATAGGCTACTCTCTAAAAGCGTCCTCTTTGATACAAAAAGTGAACCTGTAGATATCAACCTACGGCTACACTTTATAAGTGATTTCTAAAATACCTAAGGCTACACTTTTTAAATGATGCCACAATTGTGTATCCTTTTCTCATATAAAAAGGCAACACGGAGAAAAGCGTAGCCTATTCATAGAATAAGCTACGCTTTTTAAATGTAGCTTAAAAAAAGTGTGGCTGAATGGGTATTTTTCTTGTAGTGCTCTCACCCACTTCTAGAAGAGAGATCCCAACAACCCTAAGATAAAGGGACAGTTATCCACCATCAGAAGTGGAACTACTTTAACGGTGGTTATTGGATCCTTTCTATAAATACATTATTTCACTCAGGTAAACCTAGGTTCCAATACGTTTTAAACTTGCTTGCCCCCTTTCTAACTTAGTCATCGGAGTGTCTTTGCAGGTACCACCCCCCCAGCCTTTCACGTACACGATTAGGACGCCGGTTCCTAGACGTAAAGCAAGTCGGAGACCACTTCCCTCCAGTATTTGGGCCTCTCATTCGAGCCCAACCCTCCGGTTCTAGGTAAGCTCCGGAACATTGGCGCTGTTGTCGGGGACTTGGAAGATCAACCAGCGATGGTAGACGACCAACAAAAATATGGACGCACTGCATCGGAGTCTGAGCAAGAGCATCAAGATGTGGTCAACAATGACAGAGCAATAATATCTCTGCAAGGAGCAGACAGACAACATAGAGAAGGTCCCTCAGGCATTAAAGACTCAAGAAGAATCTCCTCTGAGGTGCATGAACCAGAGAAGGAGGGACAACCCCACTCTGCTGATCTCATGGGGCTGCTACACGGCCTCCAAGGACGGCTAGAACAGCTGAAACAAGAGCTAGAACGATAGTGTGAAGTGGAGAAAAACCTAAGGAGAGAAGTCGAGCGACGAAGAGAACTCGAAGAAAAGCTCTTAAGACTAGAATCCAACCTTCGAGATAAGAATTCTCGCGCTGATCGAGAAGACACCCCATTGGGGGAGAAGATCCATTCAGTGAAGATATTATAAGGGCTAAGGTTCCCAGAAACTTTAAAAGCCCTGACATGGATCTGTCAAAACACCACCTCAGCAACTTCAAAAGTCGGATGTACTTAGCCGACGCCTTAGATGTTACTCGCTACAAAGCCTTTCCGACTACTTTAACAAAGGCGGCGATGAAGTGGTTTGACAGTTGACGGGCGGAAAATTGCTGACTAAGAATTTATAATGAAAATAGCGTGGCAAGTACAGTTCTTAACCGACGAAAACTTCGCTTATCAATTTAAAAAGAGTTGTCACAATTTAAGAATAAAATATTGGGAGTAGAATTCCCAGGTCGTCTCCCAACGACTTGACAAAAGAATGCAAGTTATTGGTCAGGAATTTTCTGAGAAATTTTAGGGTTGGAGAACGGAAGAATAAAATGATTATTAATTAAAGCAATGAAAATTGCAAGAGGTTTTATATATTTAAAATAAAAAGCCTTGACTGGGAGAAGATTAATTGGAAGTTCTATCCTTGTTGAATTTTCTCAAGTGTAATGGTAAGAGGTTGTTATTTCTACTTAGTTATCCCTTACCGAATAAAGGAAAGTCAAGTAACTGAACCAACTCTGATTCACAGGTCCTAATCCTCTCCTATGGAAGGATTAGCGTTAGTGACTAGAGAGTCAGCCAACAACTTCCAGTTACCAATTAGCACTTGAGTATTCCAACTCAAGGGTCTCCTATTAATCAACTCCCAAGTCAAGTTGGGAGTCTACTCCATTGACATGAATGCCATTTTCATAAACATATAAAGGGAATGAAAAGAAGACATGGAAATTCAAATAAAGTAATAACAGAAAATTAATTAAAGGTAAAAATAATTCTTTGCATTAATCCTTTCCAAAATAGAAGATATCCATATGTAACTCTGAACAAAGTGAATGAAAAGTAAAAGAGCAAGGAAATAAGAAAGCAAACTGTAATGGCAAAGACTTCAAACGGAGGTAGTAACTCTTCTCAATATCCCAATCAAAAACATAAAACTAGAAAACTATGAATATGAAGAACCCTAGAGAAAGTAGTAGTTTTCTCTCTAAGATTCAAAGCTAAAACTAAAATTGTGTAAAAGTGAATGTGTGTTGAGTCTCTGCTTGTCACCTGGCTCTAGTCTGTGTTTCTGGGCCAAAAACTGGGTCCAAAACCAGCCCAAAATTGCCCCCAGCGTCTTCTGCAATTTCTGCACGTGGCGCACGTCACGCGTACGTATACGTCACGCGTACGCGTCGCTGTGTAACTTTGCTTGTCACGCGTACGCGTCAGGCATGCGTACGCGTCGCTGTGAAAAGCTTCAAGTCACGCGCACACGTGAGCCATGTGTGCGTGTCGATCTTCGCTGGTCATCTCCTTTGTTTCTTGTGTTCCTTCCATTTTTGCAAGCTTCCTCTCCATCCTCTAAGCCATTCCTGCCCTATATAGCCTGAAAACACTTAACACACAGATCACGGCATCGAATGGTATAAGAGGACATTAAAAATTGACAATTTAAAGGCTTAAGAAGCAAGTTTTTAATCATAGAACAAAATTGGGAAAGATTTGTAAAACCATGCAAATTGTATGAATAAGTGTGCAAAGAATTGATAAAAACTACTCAATTTAGCACAAGATAAACCATAAAATAATGGTTTATCAATAGTCTCCCCCCAGGTCGGTAACTAGCTTTGATAACCTCTCGTGTAAGTGTTTTACGCGCTTTTCAATTCAGAAAGACAAAGTCAAGCATGCACCTAGCCTACTAGGAGTAAAACAGAAGGTTGGAGAACCCCTGGGAGACTACATGGAAAGGTTCAACAAGGCATGCTTAGAAATTCAAGACCTGCCCACTGAGACAGTGATAATAGGCCTCGTAAATGGGCTTCGAGAAGGACCTTTCTCTTAGCCTATCTCTAAGAGGCACCCGTCCTCTCTGAGAGATGTATGTACAAGAAAGAGTTGAAAAGTACATCAACATGGAGGAAAACGCCAGACTATGGGAACCAAGCTGGCGATCGGGGCACTCTTACCCATCAAAGGAAAAGGAGAGGGAGCCCAAGAAAAAAGAAGAAGTCGGACCTGAAATGCCAGGAGATATCATTCATATACTCCTTTGTGAGTTTTTCTAGTCAACGTATACAGAGAAATTTGCTACATCGAAAAGCTACCTTCCCCTCGACCATCAAGAACAAAAAGGGGGGAAGTCGTAGCGAATACTGTATATACCATAAGCTGTATGGTCACTCCACCAATGATTGTTACAACCTAAAAAATGTGGTAGAAAAGCTGGCCAGGGAAGGTCGGTTGGACAGATATCTCATGAAAAGGTCGGACAATCGTGGAAAAAGAAAAAAAGATGACGAAAGTTATAGACAAGGAAGTCCGCTCACGCAAACCCCTGAACGACACATTCATATGATATCGGGAGGCTTTGCAGGAGGAGGAGTGACGAAGTCATCTCGGAAAAGGCATTTGAAAGAAGTTTACCAGGTCGGGAATCAAGGTCCTGACCTACCCACTATTTCATTCACCAAGGAAGACGGAGAAGGTATTGCGCCTGGGCATGACGACCCAGTAGTAATCACAATGATTCTCGCCAACGCTCATCTACATAGAACTTTGGTGGACCAAGGGAGCTCGGCAGACATCCTGTTCAAATCAGCGTTTGACAAGCTGGGATTGGACGAGAAGGAATTAAGGGCTTACTCGGATACTCTCTTCGGATTAGGGGATACCCCAATCAAACCACTAGGCATCATCCCCCTACATACAACTTTTAGAAGGGGAAGGAGATCCAAGATTCTAAGTATCGACTTTATAGTCGTCGATGTGGGCTCCGCCTATAATGCCCTGATAGGCAGGACAACCCTAAATCAGCTCGGGGCAGTGGTTTCTAACCCCCATCTTTTCATGAAGTTTCCAACACCAGAAGGGATCACCACCATCAGAGGAGATTAGAAGCTGGCGAGAAAGTGTTACAACGAAAGCCTGAACCTGAGAGGTAAAGGCAAAGAAGTTAACGCTATTGAACTCGGGGGAGTTCGAGCTAAAGAAGAATTGTGACCACAGCCCGGAGGGAAGACCGAGGAAGTTCAGATAGGGCAAGAAGATGGGAAAAACACCAACATAGGAGCCAACTTAGCAGAAGATTTGAAGCAGAAGCTGACAAAGCTCCTACAAGAAAATTCGGACCTCTTCGCCTGGAAAGCTTTAGACATGCCAGGGATAGACCTCGAACTCATATCGCATAAATTGGCTATTTACCCGGGAGCCCAACCTGTCCAGCAAAGAAGACAGAAAATTGGTCCCGAACGGGCTCAAGTGGTCGAAGAACAAGTGCAAGCCCTCCTAGAGGCAGGTTTCATCAAGGAAGTCAAGTATCCAGCCTGGCTGGTGAATGTGGTGCTAGTCAAGAAACAAAATGGTAAGTGGAGTGATGAGCGGATAATTTATACGCTTTTTGGCATTGTTTTTAGTAGGATCTAGTTACTTTTAGGGATGTTTTTATTAGTTTTTATGTTAAATTCACATTTCTGGACTTTACTATGAGTTTGTATGTTTTTCTGTGACTTCAGATATTTTCTAGCTGAAATTGAGGGACTTGAGCAAAAATCAGATTCAGAGGTTGAAGAAGGACTGCTGATGCTGTTAGATTCTGACCTCCCTGCACTCAAAGTGGATTTTTTGGAGCTACAGAACTCAAAATGGCGCGCTTCTAATTGCGTTGGAAAGTAGACATCCAGGGCTTTCCAGCAATATATAATAGTCCATACTTTGGCCGAGTTTAGACGACACAAAAGGGCGTTGAACGCCAGTTCTACACTGCAGTCTGGAGTTAAACGCCAGAAACACGTCACAAGCCAGAGTTGAACGCCAGAAACACGTTACAAACTGGCGTTCAACTCCAAGAATGACCTCTCCACGTGCAAACTTCAAGCTCAGCCCAAGAACACACCAAGTGGGCCCCGGAAGTGGATTTATGCATCAATTACTTACTTCTGTAAACCCTAGTAGCTAGTTTAGTATAAATAGGACCTTTTACTATTGTATTAGACATCTTATGATTTTTATTCATCTTTGGATCATATTGATCACGCATGGAGGCTGGCCATTCAGCTATGCCTGGACCATTATCACTTATGTATTTTCAAACGGTAGAGTTTCTGCACTCCATAGATTAAGGTGTGGAGCTCTGCTGTTCCTCAAAGATTAATGCAAAGTACTACTATTTTTCTATTCAATTCAACTTATTCCACTTCTAAGATATTCATTCGCACTTCAACCTGAATTTGATGAACGTGACAATCATCATCATTCCCTACGAACGCATGCCTGACAACCACTCCCGTTCTACCTTAGATTGAATGAGTATCTCTTGGATCTCTTAATCAGAATCTTCGTGGTATAAGCTAGATTGATGGCGGCATTCATGAGAATCCGAAAAGTCTAAAGCTTGTCTGTGGTATTCCGAGTAGGATTCAGGGATTGAATGACTGTGACGAACTTCAAACTCGCGAGTGCTGGGCGTAGTGACAGACGCAAAAGGATAGTAAATCCTATTCCAGTATGATCGAGAACCTCTAGTTGATTAGCCATGCAGTGACAGCGCATCGACCATTTTCACAGAAAGGATGGGATGCAGCCATTGACAACGGTGATGCCTCCAGATGATTAGCGATGCAGTGACAGCGCATCGGACCATTTTCACAGAGAGGATGAAAAGTAGCCATTGACAACGGTGATGCCCTTACATAAAGCCAGCCATGGAAAGGAGTAGGATTGATTGGATGAAGACAGCAAGAAAGCAGAGGTTCAGAGGAACGAAAGCATCTCTATACGCTTATCTGAAATTCTAACCAATGAATTACATAAGTATTTCTACCTTTACTTTCTGTTTATTTATTATTATTCAAAAACTCCATAACTATTTGATATCCGCCTGACTGAGATCTACAAGATGACCATAGCTTGCTTCATACCAACAATCTCTGTGGGATCGACCCTTACTCACGTAAGGTTTTATTACTTGGACGACCCAGTGCACTTGCTGGTTAGTTGTGCGAAGTTGTGAAGTTATGTCTGGACCATGGTGTTGTGCACCCGTTTTTGGAGCCATTGCCAAGGAGAGAACGAACAACAATTTTACAACCTCAGAGTAACAATTTCGCATTATTAAGTTTTTGGCGCTGTTGCCGGGGATTGTTCGAGTTTGGACAACTGACGGTTCATCTTGTTGCTCAAATTAGGTAAATTTATTTTAATTTTAAGTTTTTGTTTTTATTCTTTTAAGTTGCATGATGAAGCCTGGCTGGCTGTAAAGCCATGTCTAATTCTTGGACTGAGGCTTCCACTTATAAGTATATGAAGTTGGATGAAGTATCAGCTGTTGTATGATTGATAGGTATCTGCTGAAGCTTGGCTGGCCATTGGCCATGTCTAGTGTTTTGGACCAGAGCTTTCACTGAAAGCTTGGATGGATAGTGAGCAATGTCTAATTCCTGGACTGAAGCTTTAGACTAAGAGTGCAGGATTCCTGGAATTCATATTAAAAATTTTGGAATCCTTATTTTCCTTTTTCAAATAAATTTCGAAAAATAACAAAAAAATTCATAAAATAAAAAAATTCAAAAAAAAATATTTTTGTGTTTCTTGTTTGAGTCTTGAGTCAATTTTTAAGTTTGGTGTCAATTGCATTTTTCTAAAAATTTATGTAATTTTTGAAAAAACATGCATTCATAGTGTTCTTCATGATCTTCAAGTTGTTCTTGGTAAGTCTTCTTGTTTGATCTTTAAATTTTCTTGTTTTGTATCTTTTGTTGTTTTTCATGTGCATTTTTGTATTCATGGTGTCTAAACATGAAAGATTTCTAAGTTTGGTGTCTTGCATGTTTTCTTTGCATATAAAAATTTTCAAAAAAATATGTTCTTGATGTTCATTATAATCTTCAAAGTGTTCTTGGTGTTCATCTTGACATTCATAATGTTCTTGCATGCATCATTTGTTTTGATCCAAAATTTTCATGCATAGAGTCTTTTTGATGTTTTTCTCTTTCATCATTAAAAATTCAAAAATAAAAAAAATATCTTTCATCATTTGTTTTGGATTGACTTTTTCAAAAATTTTTAAAATTCAATTGTTTCTTATGAGTCAAATCAAATTTTCAATTTAAAAATCTTATCTTTTCAAAATCTTTTTCAAAAATCAAATCTTTTTCATTTTTCTTATTTATTTTCGAAAATTTTACAAAAATTTTTCAAAAATCTTTTTCTTAATTTTATCTCATAATTTTTGAAAATATTATCAACAATTAATGTTTTGATTAAAAAATTTCAAGTTTGTTACTTTCTTGTTAAGAAAGATTCAAACTTTAAGTTCTAGAATCATATCTTGTGATTACTTGTGATTCAAGTCATTAATTTTGATTTTAAAATTCAAATCTTTTTCAAAACTAATTTTAATCATATCTTTCTATCATATCTTTTTAAATCATATCTTTTTCAAAAATTTGATTTTAAAATATCTTTTCTAACTTCTAATCTTCTTATCTTTTCAAAATTGATTTTCAAATCTTTTTCAACTAACTAATTGACTTTTTGTTTGTTTCTTATCTTTTTCAAAACCACCTAACTACTCTCCCCTCTCTAATTTTCGAAAATACCTCCCTCTTTTTCAAAAATTCTTTTTAATTAATTAATTATTTTAAATTTTAATTTTAATTTTATTTCCCCTTTAATTTTCGAAAATCATCAACTCCTTTTCAAAAATTATTTTCGAAAACTTCTCTCTCTCATCTTCTTCTATTTATTTAATTCATTCACTAACACATCTCCTCATCTCAAATTACCGCTCCTATCCTCACCCTTGTGTTTGGATTATCCATCCTTCTCCACTCCTATTCCCTTTCTCCTTCTACTAACAACAAGGAACCTCTTTACTGTGACATAGAGGATTCCTCTTCTTTTCTTGTTCTCTTCTCTTTCTTATGAGCAGGGACAAGGAAAAGGGCATTCTTGTTGAAGCTGATCTAGAACCTGAAAGGACTATGAAGAGGAAACTAAGAGAAGCTAAATTACAACAATCCAGAGACAACCTTACTGAAAAATTCAAACAAGAAAAGGAGATGGCAGCCGAACCTAACAACAATAATGCAAGGAGGATGCTTGGTGACTTTACTGCACCTAATTCCAATTTACATGGAAGAAGCATCTCCATTCCTGCCATTGGAGCAAACAATTTTGAGCTGAAACCTCAATTAGTTTCTCTGATGCAGCAGAACTGCAAGTTTCATGGACTTCCATCTGAAGATCCTTTTTAGTTCTTAACTGACTTCTTGCAGATCTGTGATACTGTTAAGACCAATGGGGTTGATCCCGAGGTCTACAGGCTTATGCTTTTCCCGTTTGCTGTAAGAGACAGAGCTAGAGTGTGGTTGGACTCTCAACCCAAAGATAGCCTGAACTCTTGGGATAAGTTGGTCATGGCTTTCTTAGCCAAGTTCTTCCCTCCTCAAAAGCTGAGTAAGCTTAGAGTGGATGTTCAAACCTTCAGACAGAAAGAAGGTGAATCCCTCTATGAAGCTTGGGAGAGATACAAGCAACTGACCAAAAAGTGTCCTTCTGACATACTTTTAGAATGGACCATCCTGGATATATTCTATGATGGTCTGTCTGAATTAGCTAAGATGTCATTGGATACTTCTGCAGGTGGATCCATTCACCTAAAGAAAATGCCTGCAGAAGCTCAAAAACTCATTGACATGGTTGCTAATAACCAGTTCATGTACACTTCTGAGAGGAATCCTGTGAGTAATGGGATGCCTCAAAAGAAGGAAGTTCTTGAAATTGATACTCTGAATGCCATATTGGCTCAGAAAAAAATATTGACTCAGCAAGTCAATATGATTTCTCAGAGTCTGAATGGAATGCAAGCTGCATCCAACAGTACTTAAGAGGCATCTTCTGAAGAAGAGGCTTATGATCCTGAGAACCCTGCAATAGCAGAGGTAAATTACATGGGTGAACCCTATGGGAACACTTATAATCCCTCATGGAGAAATCACCCAAATCTCTCATGGAAGGATCAACAAAAGCCTCAACAAGGCTTTCATAATGGTGGAAGAAACAGGTTTAGGAATAGCGAGCCTTTTCCATCATCCGCTCAGCAACAGACAGAGAACTCTGAATAAAATACCTCTAATTTAGCAAACTTAGTCTCTGATCTATCTAAGGCCACTCTGAGTTTCATGAATGAAACAAGGTCCTCCATTAGAAATTTAGAGGCACAAGTGGGCCAGCTGAGTAAAAGAATCACTGAAATCCCTCCTAGTACTCTCCCAAGCAATACAGAAGAAAATCCAAAAGGAGAGTGCAAGGCCATCGAATTGACCATCATGGCCGAACCCACAAGAGAGGAGGAGGACGTGAATCCCAGTAAGGAATACCTCCTGGGACGTCCAGTGATCAATAAGGAGTTTCCCTCAGAGGAACCAAAGGACTCTGAGGCTCATCTAGAGCCCATAGAGATTCCATTAAACCTCATTATGCCATTCATGAGCTCTGATGAGTATTCTTCTTCTGAAGAGAATGAAGATGCTACTAAAGAGCAAGTTTCCAAGTACCTTGGTGCTATCATGAAGCTGAATGCCAAATTATTTGGTAATGAGACTTGGGGAGATGAACCTCCCCTGTTCACCAATGAACTAAATACATTGGATCAACTGAGATTGCCTCAGAAGAAACAAGATCCTGGAAAGTTCCTAATACCTTGTACCATAGGCACCATGACCTTTGAAAAGGCTCTATGTGACCTGGGGTCAGGAATAAACCTCATGCCACAAAATAAATATAAAAATTGAAAACGGAATCAAAAATAGCAGAAGAAAAATCACACCCTGGAGGAGGATCTGACTGGCGTTTAAATGCCAGTAAGGAGCATTTGGCTGGCGTTCAACGCCAGAAATGCACACTGAGGAAGAGCTGGCGCTGAACACCAGAAACAAGCATCTGGGCGCTGAACGCCCAGAACAAGCATCAATTCGGCGTTTAAACGCCAGAATTGCATGCAAAGGCATTTTACATGCCTAATTGGTGCAGGGATGCAATTCCTTGACACCTCAGGATCTGTGGACCCCACAGGATCCCCACATACCTCCACTCACCTTACCTCCTCATAATCCTATATCACCCTCTCTCTCTCCATTCATAGCCATCCCTTCTGTTTTCCATTCACCACTCACATCCATACACCCCTCCTACCTTCAAAATTCAAAATCTCTTTCCCACCCAAGCCCACCTATATAGCCGAATACACACATCCCTCCATCTCCTCCATATCTTCTTCTTCTTCCTCTTCTATTCTTTCTTCTTTTACTCGAGGGCGAGCAACATTCTAAGTTTGGTGTGGTAAAAGCATAGCTTTGTTGTTTTTCCATAACCATTGATGGCACCTAAGGCCAGAGAAACCTCTAAAAAGAGGAAAGGGAAGACAAAAGCTTCCACCTCTAAGTCATAGGAGATGGAGAGATTCATCTCAAGGGTCTATAGCTCAGTGGTAGAATATTTGACTGCAAATCAATAGATCCCTGAGATACCTCAGGGGATACACTTTCCTCCACACAATTATTGGGAGCAACTAAGGGTGGAACATCAAGAGCACTCCATCATCCTTCATGAAATTAGAGAAGATCAAAGAGCAATGAGGGAGGAGCAAGAAAGACAAGGAAGAGACATAGAAGAACTCAAGGACATCATTGGTTCCTCAAGGAGAAAACGCCACCATCACTAAGGTGGACTCATTCCTTGTTCTTAAATTTTCTGTTTTTCGTTTTTATATTAAATATTTATCTATATTTGTGTCTTATTACATGATCATTAGTATTCAAGTGTCTATGCCTTAAAGTAGTGAATATGAATCCATCACCTCTCTTAAATGAAAAATGTTTTAAAAATAAAAGAACAAGAAGTACATGGTTTCGAATTCATCCTTGAAACTAGTTTAATTATTTTGATGTGGTGGCAACACTTTTTGTTTTCTGAATGAATGCTTGAACAGTGCATATGTCTTTTGAAGTCGTTGTTTATGAATGTTAAATATGTTGGCTCTTGAAAGAATGATGAAAAGGAGACATGTTATTTGATAATCTGAAAAATCATAAAAATGATTCTTGAAGCAAGAAAAAGCAGTGAATACAGAAAGCTTACGAAAAAAAAGAGAAATGGCGGAAAAAAAAATAATAGAAAGAAAAAGAAAAAGCAAGCAGAAAAAGCCAAAAGCTCTTAAAACCAAAAGGCAAGAGCAAAAAGCCA
>NC_029787.2:85203996-85224198 GCF_000816755.2 Arachis ipaensis
AGTGTGCTTAAGAACCCTGGACACCTCTAACTGGGGACTTTAGCAAAGCTGAGTCACAATCTGAAAAGGTTCACCCAGTTATGTGTCTGTGGCATTTATGTATCCGGTGGTAATACTGGAAAACAAAGTGCTTAGGGCCACGGCCAAGACTCATAAAATAGTTGTGTTCAAGAATCAACATACTGAACTAGGAGAATCAATAACACTATCTAAACTCTGAGTTCCTATAGATGCCAATCATTCTGAACCTCAATGGATAAAGTAAGATGCCAAAACTATTCAAGAGGCAAAAAGCTACAAGTCCCGCTCATCTGATTAGAGCTATGTTTCATTGATAGTTCGGAATTTATAGTATATTCTCTTTTTTTTTATCCTATTTGATTTTTAGTTGCTTGGGGACAAGCAACAATTTAAGTTTGGTGTTGTGATGAGCGGATAATTTATACGCTTTTTGGCATTGTTTTTAGTAGGATCTAGTTACTTTTAGGGATGTTTTTATTAGTTTTTATGTTAAATTCACATTTCTGGACTTTACTATGATTTTATGTGTTTTTCTGTGATTTTAGGTATTTTCTGGCTGAAATTGAGGGACTTGAGCAAAAATCAGATTCAGAGGTTGAAGAAGGACTGCTGATGCTGTTGGATTCTGACCTCCCTGCACTCAAAATGGATTTTTTGGAGCTACAGAACTCAAAATGATGCGCTTCTAATTGTGTTGGAAAGTAGACATCCAGGGCTTTCCATCAATATATAATAGTCCATACTTTGGCCGAGTTTAGACGATGCAAAAGGGCGTTGAACGCCAGTTCTACGCTGCAGTCTGGAGTTAAACGCCAGAAACACGTCACAAGCCAGAGTTGAACGCCAGAAACACGTTACAAACTGGCGTTCAACTCCAAGAATGACCTCTCCATGTGTAAACTTCAAGCTCAGCCCAAGAACACACCAAGTGGGCCCCGGAAGTGGATTTATGCATCAATTACTTACTTCTGTAAACCCTAGTAGCTAGTTTAGTATAAATAGGACCTTTTACTATTGTATTAGACATCTTATGATTTTTAGTTCATCTTTGGATCATATTGATCACGCATGGGGGCTGGCCATTCGGCCATGCCTGGACCATTATCACTTATGTATTTTCAAACGGTAGAGTTTCTGTACTCCATAGATTAAGGTGTGGAGCTCTGCTGTTCCTCAAAGATTAATGGAAAGTACTATTGTTTTTCTATTCAATTCAACTTATTCCGCTTCTAAGATATTCATTCGCACTTCAACCTGAATGTGATGAACGTGACAATCATCATCATTCCCTACGAACGCGTGCCTGACAACCACTCCCGTTCTTCCTTAGATTGAATGAGTATCTCTTGGATCTCTTAATCAGAATCTTCGTGGTATAAGCTAGATTGATGGAGGCATTCATGAGAATCCGGAAAGTCTAAACCTTGTTTGTGGTATTCCGAGTAGGATTCAGGGATTGAATGACTGTGACGAACTTCAAACTCGCGAGTGCTGGGCGTAGTGACAGACGCAAAAGGATAGTAAATCCTATTCCAGTATGATCGAGAACCTCTAGATGATTAGCCATGCAGTGACAGCGCATCGGACCATTTTGACAGAGAGGATGGGATGCAGCCATTGACAACGGTGATGCCTCCAGATGATTAGCCATGCAGTGACAGCGCATCAGACCATTTTTACAGAGAGGATGAAAAGTAGCCATTGACAACGGTGATGCCCTTACATAAAGCCAGCCATGGAAAGGAGTAGGATTGATTGGATGAAGACAGCAGGAAAGCAGAGGTTCAGAGGAACGAAAGCATCTCTATACGCTTATCTGAAATTCTAACCAATGAATTACATAAGTATTTCTATCTTTACTTTCTGTTTATTTATTATTATTCAAAAACTCCATAACTATTTGATATCCGCCTGACTGAGATCTACAAGATGACCATAGCTTGCTTCATACCAACAATCTCCGTGGGATCGACCCTTACTCACGTAAGGTTTTATTACTTGGATGACCCAGTGCACTTGCTGGTTAGTTGTGCAAAGTTGTGAAGTTATGTCTGGACCATGGTGTTGTGCACCCGTTTTTGGAGCCATTGCCAAGGAGAGAACGAACAACAATTTTACAACCTCAGAGTAACAATTTCGCATTATCATGGAGGATGTGTGTCGATTATACCGACCTCAACAAAGCATGCCCAAAAAACCTATATCCTCTTCCGAATATTGATACCCTAGTAGATTCCAACTCAGGGTATCAATACTTGTCATTCATGGATGCGTACTCGGGTTATAATCAAATCCCGATGTACAAGATGGATAAGGAGAAAACATCTTTCATCACATCTAGGGCAAATTACTGCTATATGGTCATGCCATTCGGGTTAAAAAATGCAGGAGCCACATACCAAAGGTTGATGAACAAGGTGTTTACACCTCACTTTGGGAGTTTAATGGAAGTATATGTAGACTACATGTTAATGAAAACCAAGGATGAGGCCAACCTGTTGACTGACCTCTCACAAGTCTTCAGCACCATAAGAGAGTATGGGATGAGATTGAATCCCGCAAAGTGCACCTTTGCAGTAGAGGCTAGAATATTCCTGGGACACAAAGGGGGATAGAGGCTAATCCCGATAAGTGTAGAGCGATCCTAGAAATGAAAAGCCCGACTTCTTTAAAGGAACCAGCAGCTGAATGGCCGACTTGCAGCTTTGTCTAGATTCCTAGCGGGATCAGCGTTGAGATCCCTCCCACTTTTTTCTCTACTAAGGAAAGGATGCCAGTTCGAATGGACTCCCGAATGCGAAGAAGCCTTTCAGGAGTTCAAGAGGTTTTTAGGCCAACCTCCTGTTCTTACCCAACCTAAAATCGGAGAAGAACTTGTCTTGTATTTGGCTGTCGCCAAGAAGGCTGTGGCTGTGACGGGCAGCATCCTGTTTACTTTACCAGTAAAGTTCTACAAGGCCCCGAGTTAAGGTATCAAAAACTCGAGAAGTTTGAATATGCCTTAATAGTGGCGTCCAGAAGGCTTCGGCCTAATTTCCAAGCGCATACCATAAAAGTACGAACGAACCAACCCATTAAGCAAGTCCTTCAAAAGACAGATATTGCAGGGAGAATGGTTCAATGGGCTATAGAGTTGTTAGAGTTCGACCTGAGGTATGAAACTCGGACAATAATTAAAGCTCAACGCCTCACCGACTTCACGGCAGAATACGCAGGAGACCAAGAGAAAGCATCTACATATTGGGAGTTGTATGTAGACGATTGATGAGCGGATAATTTATACCCTTTTTGGCATTATTTTTACATAGTTTTTAGTATGTTTTAGTTACTTTTTATTACTCCTTCACTGCCCAAAAGGCTTTGTGCTCTACTTCAACTGGGAGGTGACAAGCTTTTCCATAAACTAAGCGGAAGGGACTCATCCCAATGGGTGTCTTGTATGCCGTTCTGTATATCCAGAGTGCATCTTGTAGTCTGGTGCTCCAGTCTCTTCTATGAGGTTTGACTATCTTCTGCAATATACGCTTTATTTCTCTGTTAGACACCTCGGCTTGCCCATTAGTCTGGGGATGGTAGGCTGTTGCCACTTTATGAATTATCCCATGCTTCTTCAGTAATCCTGTTAGTCTCCTGTTACAAAAATGGGTGCCTTAATCGCTCATGATAGCTCGTGGTGATCCAAAGTGACAGATGATATGGTTTCTAACAAAAGAACAACAGTGTTAGCATCATCAGTACGGGTAGGAATTGCTTCCACCCATTTAGAAACGTAATCCACAGCTAACAATATATAAAAGTAACCATTAGAATTTGGAAATGGACCCATGAAGTCAATGCCCCAAACATAAAAAATTTCACAAAAAAGAATAATCTGTTGAGGCATCTCATCCCTCTTGGATATATTACCAAATCTTTGGCATGGGGAACAAGATTTGCAAAATTCAGCAGCGTCTTTAAAAAGAGTAGGCCACCAGAATCCACAGTTTAAAATTTTTCTAGCTGTTCTCTGAGGACCAAAATGTCCTCCACTCTCAGATGAGTGGCAGGCCTCTAAAATGGATTGGAGTTCTGATTGAGGCACACATCGTCTAATTACCTGGTCAGCACCACACCGCCATAAATATGGGTCATCCCATATATAATATTTGGACTCGCTTTTCAGCTTGTCTCTTTGATGCTTAGTAAAGTCTGGAGGAAAAGTGCGGTTGACTAGATAATTAGCTATAGGCGCATACCAAGGGACTACTTCAGATACTGCTTGTAAGTTGTCGAATGGGAAATTATCATTTATAGGAGTGGAGGCATCCGTAATGTGCTCAAGGTGACTCAAGTGGTCTGCCACTAGATTCTGGTTACCACTTCTATCCTTAATTTCTAAATCAAATTCTTGTAGTAGCAGTATCCAACGTATAAGCCTTGGTTTGGATTCTTTTTTAGCTAATAGATACTTTAGAGCTGCGTGGTCTGAGTACACTACTACTTTAGCACCAAGTAAATAGGCTCGGAATTTATGCAGAGCAAAAACAATAGCAAGAAGCTCTTTCTCAGTAGTAGTGTAATTAGACTGAGCGGCGTCTAAAGTCTTAGACGCATAAGCAATTACAAAAGGATCCTTACCTTCACGCTGAGCCAGCGCCGCTTGGTGCACGAAAATTACTTCACACTATGTAATTCCGCACAACTAACCAGCAAGTGCACTGGGTCGTCCAAGTAATACCTTACGTGAGTAAGGGTCAAATCCCACGGAGATTGTTGGCTTGAAGCAATCTATGGTTATCTTGTAACTCTTAGTCAGGAAAACAATTCACTTATCAAATTGAATTACGAAAAATAAGAGAGTATGAAATAAATACTTATTATGCAGTAATGGAGAATATGTTGGGGTTTTGGAGATGCTTTGTCTTCTGAATTTCAGTTTTTCTCTTGTATTCTTCTTCCCTCATGCATGCAAAAGTGCAAAGTTCCTTCCATGGCAAGCTCTATGTAAGGTGTCACCGTTGTCAATGGCTACTTCCCATCTCCTCAGTGAAAATGGTCCAAATGCTCTGTCACAGCACGGCTAATCATCTAGAGGTTCTCGATCAAGCTTTCTGGAATAGGATTTACTATCCTTTTACGTCTGTCACTACGCCCAGCACTCGCGAGTTTGAAGCCTGTCACAGTCATCCAATCCCAGAATCCTACTCGGAATACCACAAACAAGGTTTAGACTTTCCGGATTCTCCTGAATGACGCCATCAATTCTAGCTTATACCACGAAGATTCTGATTATGGAATCTAAGAGATACTCATTCAATCTAATATAGAAATGAGGTGGTTGTCATGCACACATTCATGGGTTGAGGAAGGTGATGAGTGTCACGGATCATCACTTTCTCCATAATTAAGCGCGAATGAATATCTTAGATAGGAACACGCATATTTGAATGGAAAATAGAAGTACTTGCATTAATTCATCGAGACGCTGCAGAGCTCTTCACCTCCAACAATGGGGTTTAGAGACTCATGCTGCCAAAAGGTACAAATTTCAGATCTAAAATGTCATGAGATACAAATAAATCTCTAAAAGTTGTTTAAATACTAAACTAGTAACCTAGGTTTACAGAAAATGAGTAAACTATGATAGATAGTGCAGAAATCCACTTCTGGGGCCCACTTGATGTGTGCGGGGCTAAGACTTAAGCTTCTCACGTACCTGGGCTGTTTTGGGCGTTCAACGCCAGGTTGTAACCTGTTTCTGGCGTTGAACTCCAACTTGTAACTTGTTTCTGGCGCTGGACGCCAGACTGCAACATGGAACTGGAATTGAACACCAGTTTACGTCATCTATCCTTGAGAAAAGTATGGACTATTATATATTTCTGGAAAGCTCTGGATGTCTACTTTCCAACGCAATTAGAAGCGCGCCAATTGGACTCCTGTAGCTCCAGAAAATCCATTCCGAGTGCAGAGAGGTCAGAATCCAACAGCATCAGCAATCCTTTTTCTGCCCGAATCAGATTTTTGCTCAGCTCCCTCAATTTCAGTCAGAAAATACCTGAAATTACAGAAAAGCACACAAACTCATAGTAAAGTCCAGAAATATGAATTTTTCCTAGAAACTAATGAAAATATACTAAAAACTTAACTAAAAAGGTTCTTAAGCACACTCTTCTTTTTGCTTTGGACCTTGACTTTAACCGCTCAGTCTCAAGTTTTCAGTTGACACCTTCACACCACAAGCACATGGTTAGGGACAGCTTGGTTTAGCCGCTTAGACCAGGATTTGATTCCCTTAGGCCCTCCTATCCACTGATGCTCAAAGCCTTGGATCCTTTTTACTACCCTTGCCTTTTGGTTTTAAGGGCTATTGGCTTTTTCTGCTTGCTTTTTTTTTTGCAAGCTTTGTATTCACTGCTTTTTCTTGCTTCAAGAATCATTTTTATGATTTTTCAGATTATCAATAACATGTCTCATGTTCATTATTCTTTCAAGAGCCAACATATTTAACATTCAAGAACATCAAATTCCAAAGACATATGCTCTATTCAGGCATTCATTCAGAAGGCAGAAAGCATTGCCACCACATGTAAACAATTAGAATTTGTTTTATTAAAAATTCGAAAAATATTGCCTCCTTATTCTAAAGAAAATCTTCTATTTTATTCGTGTTTAATGATGATGAGAAAAATAAATTATAGCTTAATTGGAGATAAAATAACTACTAATTACTACTATAACTTCTAAGGTAAAACTAAAAATAAGAACAATTATCACAGAGTTAGGGTTAATATTAGAGCTCAACAACCTTGAGTTTGGGATGTGGATGTTCCTCTAGTCTGCGGAGTGCTTGGTCCTTCAAGAGATAACTTCTGACGCTTCAGTTCCTTTAAGTCACGCCCTTGCTCTTCTTGTTCCCTGAGCAGTTTGCAGAGCATACTGTTTTGATTTTGCTGTTCTTCCTTTATTTGGTCCATAGATTCTTGCAACTTGGTGACAGATGCTTCAAGCTGTTCCCTATATTCAAATTGAGGGACTTCCGGGAGGAATTCTTGCGCCCTCCTCTTGATGGGGTCATCCTGTATTTGTTGTTTTTTCATTGTGGTTTTAGTGATTGGTTGCTCCACTGAGATGTACTCCATTATTCCCATCCTTACTCTAGCATCTTTGCAGAGCATAGAGATTAGGCTTGGATAAGCCAACCTGGCATCTTTGGAGTTCTTGTTTGCAAGTATGTAAAATTCAGATGGAATCAGTTGATGAACTTCCACTTCTTTTCCCAACATAATGCAATGGATCATCACTGCTCTTTTGACGGTGACTTCAGAACCGTTGCTAGTGAGCAATATAGAACGCCCAATGAAGTCCAGCCATCCTCTGGCGACTGGTTTGAGATCTTCTCTCTTGAGTTGATTTGGGACACCCTTGCTGCTGGTGGTCCACCTGGCTCCAGGGATGCATATATCCTCTAGAATCTTATCCAGGCCCTTGTTTGTTCTCATCATTCTCCTATTGAAGGAGTCTGGATCATCTTTCAGCTGAGGTAGCTTAAAGATCTCCCTGATTTTGTCAGAGTGGATGTGAACAATCTTTTCTCTGACCATAGTCCGATAGTCATAGAGGGCAGTTCCAGATATTCTCTGTCTGTATGTTTGCCACAGATTAACGTAGAACTCCTGAACCATATTCCTTTCCACTTTTGTTTCAGGATTAGCTAGGACTTCCCAGTTCCTGTTTCGAATCTGCTCTTGGATCTCCGGATATTCATCTTCCTTCAGATCGAACTTGACTTCCGGGATCACTGATCTTAGACCCATTATTTTGTAGTAATGGTCTGAATGTTCTTTGGTTAAGAACTTCCCTTGATTCCAAAGTGGTTTTGGAATACTCTCTTTCTTGCCTCTTGGAGTGGTTTGTTTTCCTTTAGGAGCCATGATCTTAGTGGGTATAATTTAGTGATCACAGATAAACACACCAAACTTAGAGGTTTGCTTGTCCTCAAGCAAAAGAAAAGAAAGGAGAGGGATAGAAGGAGAGCTAGTGTCGAATGGTGGATGAGAGGAGGGAGGCCGAATGTGGATTTAAAAGGGAGGGGGTGGGTTTTCGAAAATTTTTTTAAAAAAGATAAGATAGAAGATATGATTTATAAAAAATAAGTATGATATGAAAAGATGTGATTTAAAATTGAAAAGATATGAAAGATATTTGAAAAAGATAAATTTGGATTTTGAAAAAGATAATGTGGAGATTTGAAAAAGATATGGATGAGTTGAAAGGATTTTAAAAGGAAAAGAGATAGATTTGTTTTGGAAATTTTTGAAAAAGAGTTGGATTGGATTGAAAAAGAATTTGTGTTTATGGATTAAGATACATTTGATATTTTTAAAGTAGGGTTTTTAGAAATTAGGGATTTTAGAAATTAGGGTTTGTAACATGTTTATGCAAGAAATCATGAATTGAAACATGAAAATTAAAATTAAAATGAAAAATATGAAGTAAAAACGAATTTACCTCCTCCCCACCATCCTGGCGTTAAACGCCCAAACGCTGCATGTTTTGGGCGTTTAACGCCCAATTGCTGCTTCTCCTGGGCGTTCAACGCCCAGCTGTTGCTTCTTTCTGGCGTTGAACGCCGGGAACTCCTTTGTCACTGGGCGTTTTTCTGAACGCCCAGGACGCTGTAAATCTGGCGTTAAACGCCCAGAAGAAGCTTCTTTCTGGCGTTCAACGCCCAGAAGATGCTTCTTTCTGGCGTTTAACGCCCAGATAGCTATCCTTACTGGCGTTCAACGCCCAGTGGATGCTTCTTTTGGGCGTTGAACGCCCAAAACAGACTTTTACTGGCATTTTCTTGCCAGTGAGCTCTCTTTCTCTGTTTTGTGTGCTGAATCCTTCTGTAACCCTGTGAACTTATACAATTGACTCTTTACCTTAGTAGCAATGAACTTTATATAAACAAATAAAATCAAGAATAGGGAAAAATAACAGAAAAAGTTTTCCCAATGGCTGGGTTACCTCCCAGCAAGCGCTTCTTTATTGTCTTTAGCTGGACCTTGCTGAGCTTTTAATCTAGCTTTAGCCTTGAGCACTCTTGCTCAACATTGCCTTCAAGATAGTGCTTGATTCTCTGTCCATTAACAATGAACTTCTTATCAGAATTAATGTCTTGAAGCTCCACATAACCATATGGTGATACACTTGTAATCATATATGGTCCCCTCCACCGGGATTTCAGTTTTCCTGGGAATAGCCTAAGCCTAGAGTTAAACAACAGATCCTTTTGTTCTGGTTCAAAGATTCTAGATGACAGCTGTCTGTCATGCCACCTTTTAGATTTCTCTTTATAAAGCTTGGCATTTTCGAAAGCAGTGAATCTGAATTCCTCTAGCTCATTCAGCTGGAGCAATATTTTTTCTCCAGCTAATTTGGCATCAAAGTTTAGGAATCTGGTTGGCCAGTAGGCCTTATGTTCCAGTTCCACGGACAGGTGACAAGCCTTACCATACACAAGTTAGTACGGAGAGGTCCCTATAGGAGTCTTGAATGCTGTTCTGTAAGCCCACAGAGCATCATCCAAGCTTCGTGCCCAATCCTTTCTACGGGTATTTACAGTCCGTTCCAGGATTCTTTTCAGTTCTCTGTTAGAAACTTCAGCTTGCCCATTTGTCTGTGGATGATATGGAGTCGCCACCTTTTGGCGAATCCCATACCGTACCATGGCAGAGTAAAGCTGTTTGTTGCAGAAGTGAGTGCCTCCATCACTGATTAGTACCCTAGGGACACCAAACCTGCTGAATATATATTTCTGGAGGAACTTCAGCACTGTTTTAGTATCATTGGTGGGTGTGGCAATGGCCTCTACCCATTTTGATACATAGTCAACTGCCACCAGAATATAAGTGTTTGAGTATGATGGTGGAAAAGGCCCCATGAAATCAATTCCCCATACATCAAACAACTCAATCTCCAAGATTCTTTGTTGAGGCATGGCGTAACTATGAGGCAAATTATCAGCTCTCTGGCAACTGTCACAGTTACGTACAAACTCTCGGGAATCTCTGTAGAGTGTAGGCCAGTAGAAACCACATTGGAGGACCTTGGTGGCTGTTCGCTCACCTCCGAAATGACCTCCATATTGTGACCCATGGCAATGCCATAAGATGCTCTGTGCTTCTTCTCTAGGCACACACCTACGGATTATTCCGTCTGCACATCTCTTAAAGAGATAGGGTTCATCCCACAAGTAGTACTTTGCATCAGAAATTAATTTTTTCTTTTGTTGCCTGCTGTACGCCTTGGGTATGAACCTTGCAGCTTTATAGTTTGCAATGTCTACAAACCATGGTGTTTCCTGAATGGCGAACAAATACTCATCCGGAAAGGTTTCAGAGATCTCAATAGAGGGAGAGGGCGCCCCTTCTACTGGCTCTATTCGGGACAGATGATTCGCCACTTGGTTTTCTGTCCCTTTTCTGTCTCTTATTTCTATATCAAACTCTTGCAGAAGCAATACCCATCTTATAAGCCTGGGTTTTGAATCCTGCTTTGTAAGTAGATATTTAAGAGCAGCATGGTCAGTGTACACAATCACTTTTGATCCTACTAAGTATGATCTAAACTTGTCAATGGCATAGACCACTGCAAGCAATTCCTTTTCTGTGGTTGTGTAATTTTTTTGGGCATCATTTAAAACACAGCTAGCATAATAAATGACATGCAGAAGTTTGTCATGCCTCTGCCCCAGTACTGCACCAATGGCGTGATCACTGGCATCACACATTAATTCGAATGGTAATGTCTAGTCTGGTGCTGTGACCAGCTTAGCTTTCAGAGTTTCAAACGCCTACCGGCACTTTGTGTCAAACAAAAATGGCATGTCAGCAGCTAGCAGGTTGCTTAGAGGTTTTGCAATTTTGAAAAATCCTTTATAAACCTCCTATAGAATCCTGCATGCCCCAGAAAGCTTCTGATTGCCTTAACATTGGCAGGTGGTGGTAATTTTTCAATTACCTCTATTTTAGCTTGATCCACCTCTATTCCCTTGTTTGATATTTTATGCCCAAGGACAATCCCTTCAGTCACCATAAAGTGACATTTTTCCCAGTTTAAAACCAGGTTGGTCTCTTGGCATCTTTTCAAAACCAGTGTCAGGTGATCAAGACATGAGCTGAATGAGTCTCCATATACTGAGAAGTCATCCATGAAGACTTCCAGAAAATTTTCCACCATATCAGAGAAAATAGAGAGCATGCATCTCTGAAAGGTTGCAGGCGCATTACATAGCCCAAATGGCATGAAGTAGCACTCTTGTGCTCCTCCATCTCCAGCACTACGAAGTCAATGGGAAAGGCGAATGGCCCAACCCTGACAATCATGTCCTCAATCACGCCTGATGGGTATTTAATGGAGCCATCAGCAAGTTGGAGACATATCCAGGTTGGTTTAACTTCTTCAGTTAAACCAAGCTTTCTGATAGTGGATGCAGGTATTAGGTTGATGCTTGCCCTAAGATCACATAAGGCTGTCTTGGTGCAATTACCCTCTAATATGCATGGTATCAGAAAGCTTCCGGGATCTTTAAGCTTTTCAGGGAAGCTTTTTAGAATGACTTCACTGCATTCTTCAGTGAGGAGAACTTTTTTAGTTTCTCTCCAATCCTTCTTATGACTTAAGATCTCTTTCATGAACTTGGCATAAGAAGGTATTTGCTCAAGTGCTTCTGCAAACGGAATCTTTACTTCAAGAGTCCTGAGATAATCTGCAAAGCGAGCAAATTGATTATCCTGCTCTTCTTGGCGTAGTTTTTGAGGATAAGGTATCTTGGCTTTATATTCCTCAACTTTGGTTGCTGCAGGTTTATTTCCTACAGAAGTGGTTGAAGAAGCCCTTTTAGAGGGGTTGTCATCAGCACTTGTGTGTGTCTGATCCCTCACTGGCAATTGAGTGCCAGGCTTGGAAGCTGGAGTGACGTCAGACGCCAACTCCTCATCTGTTCCTGGCGTCTGAACGCCAGAACTATGCTTCCTTTGGGCGTTCAATGCCAGTTCCTTGCTTGTTTCTGGCGTTGAACGCCAGTCCTGAGCATGGTTTGGGCGTTCAGCGCCAGCCTTCCACCCAATTTCTGGCGTTTTAGCGCCAGAATTATTTTTCCCCGGGCTCTTACTGTCCTCAGATAGAATTTGGGTAGTTTGCTCATTTCTTGGCTTCCTGCTGCCTTGAGGTGGGATATTTAATATTTTCCCACTTCTTAATTGAACTGCTTGGCATTCTTCTGTTATTTGTTTTGACAGCTGCTGCTTTGTTTGCTTTAATTTTTCTTCCATATTTATATTAGCCATCGTTGTCTCTTGTAGTCTCTCCTTCAATTCGGCTAACTGTTTTGTTAGAAAATCCAATTGCTGATTGAATTCAGTAGCTTGTTTAGCAGGACTGAGTTCAGTAGTCACTGTTTTAGCCTCTTCTTTCATGGAAGGTTCGCTACTTAAGTACAGATGCTGATTTCTGGGAACTGTATCAATGAGCTCTTGAGCTTCTTCAATTGTCTTCCTCATGTGGATAGATCCACCAGCTGAGTAGTCTAGAGACATCTGAGCTCTTTCTGTAAGCCCATAATAGAAGATGTCTAGCTGAACCCACTCTGAAAACATCTCAGAGGGGCATTTTTTTAGCATCTCTCTGTATCTCTCCCAGGCATCATAAAGAGATTCATTATCTCCTTGTTTAAAGCCTTGGATGTCCAGCCTTAGCTGTGTCATCCGTTTTGGAGAAAAGTATTGATTCAGAAATTTTTCTGTCAGCTGTTTCCATGTCTTTATGCTAGCCTTAGGTTGGTTATTTAACCACCTCTTAGCTTGGTCTTTTACAGCGAATGGAAACAGTAATAATCTGTAGACATCCTGATCTACTTCCTTATCATGTACTGTGTCAGCAATCTGTAAAAACTGTGCCAGAAACTCTGTAGGTTCTTCCTGTGAAAGACCAGAATACTGGCAACTTTGCTGCACCATGATAATGAGCTGAGGATTCAACTCAAAGCTACTGACTCTGATGGAGGGTATACAGATACCACTCCCATATGAAGCAGTAGTGGGGTTAGCATATGACCCCAGAGTGCTTCTGGACTGTTCATTTCCACTTAGATCCATGATGCAGAAAGGGAGATGATGTGGCTTTATTTTATTTATTTTATTATAAAAAAATTTTTGAAATAATAAAACTATAATAAAATAAAAAAAATTGAAAATATTTTAAGAGGATTTTCGAAAAAAAATGAAGAGAGAGAATAAGTGGTTAGGAGGTTTTGAAAAAGATATGATTTTTTTTTAAAAAAAAACTTGACAACTAAGATTGATAGGATAAAATTTTTGAAATTGAAATCTGAATTTTTATGAAGAATTTTGAAATATTAGCTTAAAAATAGTTAGAAAAGATATTTTTTTTGAATTTAATAAGGAAAGAGAAAAACAATAAAATAGCACAAGATTTAAAATTTTTAGATCTAATGCTCCTTGTTTTCGAAAATTTTGGAGGAAAAACAGCAAGGAACACCAAACTTAAAAATTTTAAGATCAAGACACAAGGAAAACTCAAGAACACTTTGAAGAATCACAAGAACCACAAGAACATGAAGGTAGAACACCAAACTTAAAACTTTTAGCAAACCAAACTAAAATTTTCGAAAATTATAGAAAGATTAACAAGAAAACACCAAACTTAAAATTTGGCACAAGATTTAATCAAAGAAAAATTATTTTAAGAAAAAAAAAGATTTTAACAAGAAGATACCCAATTACCAAGAACATAGACCAACGCTCTAGCCAATTTGGGCAATAAATGTAACACTTGTTTTGAAGAAGTATTTTTAATAACTAAAAAAAATTTCGAAAAATTAAAAAAAAAGAGAAAATAAGGATTTAAAAAAAAAATTATTTCAACGAAAAACAATAATAGAAGACTCTAAACCAAAAAGAAAAATTTTTCCTAATCTAAGCAACAAAATAAACCGTCAGTTGTCCAAACTCGAACAATCCCCAGCAACGGCGCCAAAAACTTGGTGCACGAAAATTACTTCACACTATGTAATTCCGCACAACTAACCAGCAAGTGCACTGGGTCGTCCAAGTAATACCTTACGTGAGTAAGGGTCGAATCCCACGGAGATTGTTGGCTTGAAGCAATCTATGGTTATCTTGTAACTCTTAGTCAAGAAAACAATTCACTTATCAAATTGAATTACGAAAAATAAGAGAGTATGAAATAAATACTTATTATGCAGTAATGGAGAATATGTTGGGATTTTGGAGATGCTTTGTCTTCTGAATTTCAGTTTTTCTCTTGTATTCCTCTTTCCTCATGCATGCAAAAGTGCAAAGTTCCTTCCATGGCAAGCTCTATGTAAGGTGTCACCGTTGTCAATGGCTACTTCTCATCTCCTCAGTGAAAATGGTCCAAATGCTCTGTCACAGCACGGCTAATCATCTAGAGGTTCTCGATCAAGCTTTCTGGAATAGGATTTACTATCCTTTTGCGTCTATCACTACGCCCAACACTCGCGAGTTTGTAGCCCGTTACAGTCATCCAATCCCAGAATCCTACTCGGAATACCACAGACAAGGTTTAGACTTTTCGGATTCTCCTGAATGACGCCATCAATTCTAGCTTATACCACGAAGATTCTGATTATGGAATCTAAGAGATACTCATTCAATCTAATATAGAATGGAGGTGGTTATCATGCACACGTTCATGGGTTGAGGAAGGTGATGAGTGTCACGGATCATCACTTTCTCCATAATTAAGCGCGAATGAATATCTTAGATAGGAACACGCATGTTTGAATGGAAAATAGAAGTACTTGCCTTAATTCATCGAGACGATGCAGAGCTCCTCACCCCCAACAATGGGGTTTAGAGACTCATGCTACCAAAAGGTACAAATTTCAGATCTAAAATGTTATGAGATACAAAATAAATCTCTAAAAGTTGTTTAAATACTAAACTAGTGACCTAGGTTTACAGAAAATGAGTAAACTATGATAGATAGTGCAGAAATCCACTTCTGGGGCCCACTTGGTGTGTGCTGGGGCTAAGACTTAAGCTTCTCACGTGCCTGGGCTGTTTTGGGCATTCAAAGCCAGGTTGTAACCTGTTTCTGGCTTTGAACTCCAACTTGTAACCTGTTTCTGGCGCTGGACGCCAGACTGCAACATGGAACTGGCGTTGAATGCCACTTTACGTCGTTTATCCTTGAGCAAAGTATGGACTATTATATATTGCTGGAAAGCCCTGGATGTCTACTTTCCAACGCAATTGGAAGTGCGCCAATTGGACTCTTGTAGCTCCAGAAAATCCATTCCGAGTGCAGAGAGGTCAGAATACAACAGCATCAGCAATCCTTTTTCAGCCCGAATCAGATTGTTGCTCAGCTCCCTCAATTTCAGTCAGAAAATACCTAAAATTACAAAAAAGCACACAAACTCATAGTAAAGTCCAGAAATATAAAATTTTCCTAGAAACTAATGAAAATATACTAAAAACTTAACTAAAACATCCTAAAAACTACATGAAATTAACCCCAAAAAGCGTATAAAATATCCGCTCATCACCGCTCCTACTGCATGATTAGAAGCATCCCACATGATTTTAAATGGCTGGCTCCAGTCTGGTAATTGGAGCTTGAGTCATGGCGGTCTTCAGCTTATCAAATGCTTGTTTGCAATCCTCACTGAACTCGAACTCAATATCTTTCTGCAGTAGTCTGGATAAGGGTAGTGCTATCTTACTGAAGTCCTTAATGAATCTCTGGTAAAAACCTGCATGGCCAAGAAACGAACGGACTTCCCTCACAGAGGAGGGGTAAGGTAAACTAGAAATAACATCCACCTTTGCTAGATCTACAGAAATGCCAGTATTAGACACAACATGTCCTAGTACAATCCCTTGTTTTACCATAAAGTGGCATTTTTCAAAATTCAATACAAGGTTCGTACTAACACATCTATCTAATACTCTAGATAAACTATCTAAGCAAAGGCTAAATGAATCACCATAAACACTAAAATCATCCATAAAAACCTCCATACAGCTCTCAATAAGGTCAGAGAAAAGACTCATCATGCACCTTTGGAAAGTAGCTGGTGCATTGCATAAGCCAAAGGGCATTCTCTTATAAGCATAAGTTCCAAAAGGACATGTAAAAGTAGTCTTTTCCTGATCTTCAGGAGCTATGTGAATTTGAAAATAGCCTGTATAACCATCTAAAAAGCAATAATGGGATTTACTTGACAGGCGATCAAGCATCTGATCAATGAATGGCAAGGGGTAATGATCCTTGCGAGTGGCTTGGTTGAGACGCCTATAGTCAATGCAAACTCTCCATGAATTCTACACTCTAGTTGTCAGAAGCTCTCCATGCTCATTTCTTACTGTTGTAATTCCAGACTTTTTGGGCACCACTTGTACTGGGCTGACCCATTCGCTACACTGTTGTGACTCCAGACTTCTTGGGCACCACTTGTACTGGACTGACCCATTCGCTATCTGAGATGGGGTAAATGATATCTGCTTCAAGTAGCCTGGTCACTTCCTTCTTGACAACTTCTAAGATGGTGGGATTTAATCTTCTTTGAGGTTGACGGACAGGCTTTGCTTCCTCTTCTAGGAATATTCTGTGCTCACAAACCTGAGGGTTGATGCCTACTATATCCGCTAGGCTCCATCCAATCGCTTTCTTATGTTTTCTCAGTACACTAAGTAGCTGTTCTTCTTGTTGAGAAGTGAGTTCCCTTGCAATGATAACTGGAAACTTCTGCTTGTCCTCAAGGTAAGCATACTTGAGGTGTGGAGGGAGAGGTTTTAATTCTAATTTCTGCTCATGGCCAGGCTCTGGATCATCTGGGGCTGGTGATAATGGCAAAGTGCTCTCATTGTCATTAGAAAGTGTCCCCACACTTGGACCTTGCCCTATGTACTTCTCTTCTAATTCTTCCTGGTGAACTTCAGCTATAGTTTCATCAATAATATTGCACTAGAAGATAGAATGATCTTCCGGAGGGTGCTTCATAGCTTCATTTAGACTGAATTTCACTATTCTGCCATCTATTTCAAAAGAATAAGTTCCTGAAAATGCGTCCAGCTTGAACTTTAAAGTCTTCAGGAATGGTCTTTCGAGCAGGATTGATGATGGCCTCCCGGAGTCATTAGGGGGTATTTTCAGGATATAGAAATCAATGGGAAATGTGAGCTCCTTGATGCTCACTAATACATCTTCAGCAACTCCAATCACTGTAATAATACTTTTATCTGCCAACACAAAACGAGCTGCCGACCTTTTTAAGGGAGGGAGCCTTAAAGCATTATATATAGACAAAGACATTATACTAACACACGCTCCTAAATCACACATGCAGTCAGAAAATATCACACCTCCAATGGTACAGTTAACCATACATGGACCTGGATCACTACACTTTTCAGGTATACCTCCCATTAAAGCAGATATAGAACTACCTAAAGGAATAGTTTCTAATTCATTAATTTTGTCTTTATGCATACATAAATCTTTTAGAAACTTTGCATATTTAGGTACTTGCTGAATAACATCAAAAAGGGGAACAGTTACCTCAACCTTTTTGAATATTTCTACCACTTTGGGATCAAGTTCCATCGGCTTTCTGGGCTTCCTTGCAATTTGTGGAAATGGAATAGGAAGGGCGTTTTCTACAGCGTCTGTATCCTTTGGTGCTTCTTTCTGTGGTTGAGCTTCTTCTTCTTCAACCATGTCTTGTATGTCCTCTTCCTCTTCAGCATCTTCTACCTCCACCACCTCTTCAGCTGGGGCATGTTCTGGTGGGTTTGGCTCCTCCTAATTCCTTTCTTGTAGTGTGGTTCCGGACCTTAGGGTGATGGCATTGATGCCACCCTTTGGATTGGGTAAGGGTTGAGAAGGAATTCCACTGGAGCTTGCATGTTGAGTGTTTGAAGTATTGGATGATCCCATCTGAAAGATGAGAGCTTGTATAGCGGATGTTAGACCGTTAAGTGAACTTTCCATGTTCTTTTGTCTTTGCGCAAGGGGTTGAAGCATCTCGTCATTTGGAGAGGAATTAGAATAAGTGATCTGAGGAACTTGTTGTTGGTTGTGCTGTGGTCCTTGGGATTGCCTCAGGTGAGGTGCTCTGTAAGGCTGGTTCTGGTTCTGCTGCCCGTTGTTGTTATTATTCCACCTCTGATTTCCCTGATTGTCTCTACCTCTTCTGTTATTGTTGTCTCTCCAGCCATGGTTGGAATTGTCTTGCCAGCTCTGGTTATAGTTCCCACTTTGGTTGTAGTTGCCTCCTTGTTGATTGTATCCTTGATTTGGGCGGTCATAAAAGTTATGAGTGGCTGCTACAGTATTGTCTTCCTGTTGGAGCTGTGGACATTCATCAGTATAATGACTATAATCAGCACAGATTCTGCACACTCTCTGTGGGACTAACTGTTGGCTTTGCTGTGGTGGAGAAGGTTGAGCTTGCTGAGCTTGTTGTTGACTCAACTGCATCTGCTTCAGTAAGTTGGTCATTTCACATATACTCTGAGTTTGAGCAGTAGTCTCTTTGCTAGAAGATACCTCTGCAACAGCTTTTGACCGGCTTTATTTCTGCCTGTGATTCCGAGTAGATTCAGCTAAGTCGCTGATCAATTGCCATGCCTCATCAGTGGTCTTGTACTTTTTCATGGACCCATTGCTAGCACTTTCCAATGTAGTCTTGTCTTGAGGCTTCATGCCCTGTGTGACGTAGCCAAGCAACACTATCTTGTCAATCATATGGTGGGGACATGCTTCCAGAAGATTGTTGAAGCGCTCCCAATATTCGTAGAGGGTTTCGAATTCGTCCTGAACAATCCTGGAAATGTCTTTCCTCAGTTTATCAGTAACTTCAGCTGGAAAGAATTTTTCCAAAAATTCTCTTCTAAGCATATTCCAGTTAGAAACAGTTGCTCCAGGTTGGGTGTAGTACCACTCTCTCGCCTTTCCCTCAAGAGAGAATGGGAAGGCTTTTAACAAAATAGAAGTTTCATCTGCACCATCACGCCTGACAGTAGAACAGGCTGCCTGGAAATCCTTAAGGTGCTTGATAGGCTCTTGAGCAGGTAAGCCATGAAACTTAGGCATCAAGTTGAGTAGTGCAGTCTTTAGTTCAAAATCTACAGCCACCGCTGGGTGATGCGCTTGATACGGTTGCAGTGTAAAATCAGGGGCTCCAGCTTCCTGGATAGTAACTCTCCTAGGTGCTGCCATGTCACCTGCACGTAAATCAACCGAATCAGTAGAAAGGGAGCTTGTTTCTTCCTTAAGTGACGTTTCAGATTCGTCCTCGGAGAGGGCTAACCGACGCCGAGCTTGCCTTATACGTGAAATAGTTCTTTCAATCTCAGGATCAAATACTGGCAAGCTTGGATCAGGAAGTGAACGCGTCATTCAATGAAAGAAACATGCAGCTCATAGTAGAAAAATAAAATAAAATGCAAATAAATAAATTCCAATCAATAACTTAGCACTCTATTGTAACTCCCCGGCAACGGTGCCAAAAATTGAAGTGGCAGAAATTGGCGGATTAAGAAATTAATATAAGAGATACGTCGCAAGTATAGTTCTTAACCAACAAAAAATCCGCTTATCAATTTAGAAGGTTTGTCACAAAATTAGAATTAAAATACTGGGAGTATGAATCCCAGGTCGTCTCCCAACGAGTTACAGAAAATGTGCTATTTTATGAATCAGATGTTTTCAAAAATGGTTTTGAGTTTGATAAACAGGAAATTAAATCAGAGAATTAATGTAATTTAAATAAGAATCTTGACCGGGAGTAGATTAATCGGAAGTTCTATCCTTGTTGGAGTTCTCCCAAGATTAATTGATAATTGAAGATTGTTCTGCTCAGTTATCCTTTACTAGGTAGAGGAAAGTCAAGCAAGTTGGAAGTCTACTGATGAGCGGATAATTTATACGCTTTTTGGCATTGTTTTTACATAGTTTTTAGTATGATTTTGTTAGTTTTTAGTATATTTTTATTAGTTTTTAAATAAAATTCACATTTATGTTTGTGCTCAAATGCTAACTTAAACTGCAATATCGAGTGCCCAGAAACCTTTTCAATTAGTGGCGTTTAAGTTGCAGTTTAAGCTTAAACTGCAACTTAAACGTTGGACACTCCTGGAG
>NC_029787.2:85224296-85244214 GCF_000816755.2 Arachis ipaensis
AGCAACCCTGGAAGAGAATGGTCGAACACGTTTAAGCTCCAGTTTAAGCTTAAACTGGAGCTTAAACGTGGAAATGGCTCCCTGGTGCATTTCTCATTTCTGGCGTTTAACTTCCAGTTTAAGGTTAAACTGGAGGTTAACCGCCACTTTCAGCTTTTCCTCAGCTTTCATGATTTTGGGGTTTAAGCTCCAGTTTAAGCTTAAACTGGAGCTTAAACGCCACTGATAGTTCCCAGCATTATATGGCTTGGTAGCTTGAGTTCCAGTTTAAGCTTTAACTGGAACTTAAACTCCACATGTGATATTCAAGCTTCCTTTATTGATTTTGTTGCTTCCTTGCCTAGCCTCTTCTTCCCTGAAATCATCCAAACAACTGCATCAAAGTCTTGCAAAATTTCATGAGAAATCTTCCATTCATAGCGTTCAAGTAATATAACTAAAAACTCATGGAATTTGCATCAAAATCATACTGTTTGGATGGTTCATTGCTTTGTTATTCATTTAACCATTCTTGGTTACTTTAAGCTCAAGAAAATGCATAAAACAACTAAAACTAACATAAAAATGCTAGTGAAACTAGTCTAAGATGCCTTGGCATCAAGGGACTTGAGCAAAAATCAAATTCAGAGGAAAAAGAAGGACTGCAGATGCTGTTGGATTCTAACCTCCCTGCACTCAAAGTAGATTTTCTGGAGCTACAAGAGTCCAAATGGCTCGATCTCAATTACGTTGGAAAGTAGACATTCAGAGCTTTCCAGAAATATATAATAGTCCATACTTTGCTCGAGTTTAGATGACGCAAACTAGCGTTCAATGCCAGCTTTCTGCCCTATTTTGGAGTTAAACGCCAGAAACAGGTTGCAAAGCAGAGTTAAACGCCAGAAACAGGTTATAAACTGGTGTTTAACTCCAAAGAAGACCTCTACATGTGAAAGCTTCAATGCTCAGCCCAAGCACACACCAAGTTGGCCCGGAAGTGGATTTCTGCATCATTTACTCATTTATGTAAACCCTAGTAATTAGTTTAGTATAAATAGGACTTTTTACTATATCTTTGAGGAGTCTTATGCTATCTTAGACCTTTATGGGGGCTGGCCATTCGGCCATGACTGGACCATTATCACTTATGTATTTTCAACGGTAGAGTTTCTACACACTATAGATTAAGGTGTGGAGCTCTGCTGTTCCTCATGAATTAATGCAAAGTACTATTGTTTTTCTATTCAATTCAAGCCTATTTCTTCTCTAAGATATTCATTCACACACAAGAACATGATGAATGTGATGATTATGTGACACTCATCATCATTCTCACTTATGAACGCGTGCCTGACAAACACTTCCGTTCTATATGAAAACAAGCTTGAATGTGTATCTCTTAGCCTTCTGATCGTGAGATCAGAGTCTTCGTGGTATAGGCTAGAATTATTGGCAGCCATTCTTGAGGTCCGGAAAGTCTAAACCTTGTCTGTGGTATTCCGAGTAGGATCTGGGAAGGGATGGCTGTGACGAGCTTCAAACTCGCGAGTGCTAGGCGTAGTGACAGACGCAAAAGGATTACTGAATCCTATTCCAGCAGGATCGAGAACCGACAGATGATTAGCCGTGCAGTGACAGCGCATTTTGGACCATTTTCATTGAGAGGACGGGACGTAGCCATTGATAATGGTGATGCCCTACATAAAGCTTGCCATAGAAAGGAGTATGAAGGATTGGATGAAAGCAGTAGAAAAGCAGAGGTTCAGAAGGAACAAGAGCATCTCCATACGCTTATCTGAAATTCTCACCAATGAATTACATAAGTATCTCTATCTTTATTTTACGTTTTATTTATCTTTTAATTATTAAAACTCTATAACCATTTGAATCCTCCTGACTGAGATTTACAAGGTGACCATAGCTTGCTTCAAGTTGTCAATCTCCGTGGGATCGACCCTTACTCACGTAAGGTTTATTACTTGGACGACCCAGTGCACTTGCTGGTTAGTTGTGTGAAGTTGTGACAAAGAATTAAGATTATGGACGTGCGTATTAAGTTTTTAGCGTCGTTACCAAGGAATGAACGATCACGATTTTCCATACCAAGTTTTTGGCGCCGTTGTCGGAGATTGTTCGAGTTTGGACAACTGACGGTTCATCTTGTTGCTCAGATTAGGTAATTTTATTTTATTTTTAAGCTTTTTATTTCTTATTTTCGAAAATAATACAAAATTTTTTTTCTTCTTTTTTGTTTTTCCCAAAATAATTTTCGAAAAAAAAAATTCTTATAAAATCATAAAAACCAAAAATTTTATGTTTCTTGTTTGAGTCTAGTGTCAATTTGTAAGTTTGGTGTCAATTGCATCTTTTTAATTTTTCTTAAAAGTTTTTGAAAATTCATGCATGTGTTCTTCATGATCTTCAAGTTGTTCTTGATGATTTTCTATGTTTGATCTTTAATTTTTCTTGTTTTGTGTCTTTTCTTGTTTTTCATATGTATTTTCAATTTGTTAGTGTCTAAAGTTTGAAAATTTCTAAGTTTGATGTCTTTCATGTTTTTCTTTTCTTAAAAATTTTAAAAAATAAGTCTTGATGTTTATCTTGATCTTCAAAGTGTTTTTGGTGTTCATCTTGACATTCAAAGTGTTCTTGCATGCATTAGTTGTTTTGATTCATAATTTTTATGTTTTGTTTCAATTTAGTATTTTTCTCTCTCATCATTAAAAATTCAAAAATAAAAAATATATCTTTCCTTGTTTTACTCATAAATTTCAATTTCAAAATTCTATCTTTTCAAATCTCTTTCAAAAATCAAATATTTTTTATTTATTTTATTTTTATATATTTTTGAAATTAAAAAAAATTGATTTTCAAAATCTTTTTCCTATTCTTACTTCATATTTTCGAAAATCTCACTAACATTTAATTTTTAGATTCAAAAATTTCAAGTTGTTACTTGCCTATTAAGAAAGGTTCAATCTTTAAATTTTAAAATCATATCTTTTTGTTTCTTGTTAGTCAAGTAATCAACTTTAATTTTCAAAATCATATCTTTTTAATTTTCAATCATATCTTTTTTATTGCTAATTTCAAAATCTTTTTCAAAATCAAATATTTTTAATTTCTTCCTCAATCATATCTTTTCAATCATATCTTTTTTTTAAATAAATTGCAATCATATCTTCTCAATCAAATCTTTTTCAAAATAATTTCAATCATTTCAATCATATCTTTTTCAAAAATCCATTTTCAAAATCTTTTCTAACTTCTCCCTTTTTCAAAATTTTTTTAATTAACTAATTGTTTGAAATTTTAATCTAATTTTATTTTTCTTTTTTTAATTTTTAAATTCTAATTAATATTTAAAATAAAAACAAAAATATTTTTTATTTTATTTTAATTAATTTTCGAATCTTTCTCTTTTCCTTCTTCTATTCTCCTCTTTTTCTACTCACATAAAGGAATCTCTATACTGTGACATAGAAGATTCCATATTTTCTTTTCTGTTCTCTTCTTTTTCATATGAGCAGGAACAAGGATAAGAACATTCTTGTTGAAGCTGACCCTGAACTTGAAAGGACTCTGAAGAGGAAGGTAAGGGAAGCTAAAGCACAACTCTCTGGAGAAAACCTGATAGAAATTTTCGAAAAAGAAGGAGACATGGCCGAAAATAATAACAATGGTGGAGATGCAAAGAAGATGCTTGGTGACTTTATTGCACCATCTTCTAACTTCTATGGAAGAAGCATCTCACTTCCTGCGATTGGAGCAAACAATTTTGAGCTAAAGCCTCAATTAGTTTCTCTGATGCAACAGATTTGCAAGTTTCATGGACTTCCATCAGAAGATCCTTTCAGTTCTTAACTGAATTCTTGCAGATATGTGATACTGTTAAGACCAATGGGGTTGACTCCGAGGTCTACAGGCTTATGCTTTTCCCGTTTGCTGTAAGAGACAGAGCTAGAATATGGTTGGACTCTCAACCTAAGGATAGCCTGAACTCTTGGGATAAGCTGGTCACAGCTTTCTTAGCCAAGTTATTTCCTCCTCAAAAGCTTAGCAAGATTAGAGTGGATGTTCAAACCTTCAAACAGAAAGAAGGTGAATCCCTCTATGAAGCTTGGGAGAGATACAAGCAACTGACCAAAAAGTGTCCTTCTGACATGCTTTCAGAATGGACCATCCTGGATATATTCTATGATGGTCTGTCTGAACTATCTAAGATGTCATTGGACCATTCTGCAGGTGGATCCATTCACCTAAAGAAAACGCCTGCAGAAGATCAAGAACTCATTGACATGGTTACAAATAACCAGTTCATGTACACTTCTGAAAGGAATCCTGTGAGTAATGGGACGCCTAAGTGGAAGGGAGTTCTTGAAATTGATACTCTGAATACCATATTGGCTCAGAATAAAATATTGATTTCTCAGAGTCTGAAAGGATTGCAAACTACATCCAACAATACTTAAGAGGCATCTTCTGAAGAAGAAGCTTATGATCCTGAGAACCCTGCAATAGCAGAGGTGAATTACACGGGAGAACCCTATGGAAATACCTATAATCCTTCATGGAGAAATCATCCAAATTTCTCATGGAAGGATCAAAAAAAGCCCCAACAAGGCTTTAATAATGGTGGAAGAAACAGGTTTAGCAATAGCAAGCCTTTTCCATCATCCACTCAGCAACAGACAGAGAATTCTGAGCAGAATCCATCTAGCTTAGCAAATATAGCCTCTGATCTATCTAAGGCCACTTTAAGTTTCATGAATGAAACAAAGTCCTCCATTAGAAATTTGGAGGCACAAGTGGACCAGCTGAGTAAAAGAGTCATTGAAACCCCTCCTAGTACTCTCCCAAGCAATACAAAAGAGAATACAAAAAGAGAGTGCAAGGCCATTACCTTGCTTGGTGTGGCCGAACCCAAAGAGGAGGAGGAGGGCATGAATCCTAGTGAGGAAGACCTCCTGGGATGCTCAGTGACCAATAAGGAGTTTCCCTTTGAGTAACCAAAGGAATCTGAGGCTTATCTAGAGACCATAGAGATTCCATTGAACCTCCTTTTGCCCTTCATGAGCTCTGATGAGTATTCCTCCTCTGAAGAGGATGAAGACATTACTGAAGAGCAAGTTGCTAAATACCTTGATGCAATCATGAAGCTGAATGCCAAATTAGTTGGTAATGAGACTTGGGAAGATGAACCTCCCTTGCTCACCAATGAACTAAATGCATTGGATAGGCATAAATTACCTCAAAAGAAACAGGATCCTGGTAAATTCCTAATTCCCTGCAACATAGGCACCATGACCTTTGAGAAGGCTCTGTGTGACCTGGGGTCAGGAATAAACTTAATGCCACTCTCTGTAATGGAAAAAATTGGGATCTTTGAGGTGCAAGCTGCCAGAATCTCATTAGAGATGGCAGACAACTCAAGAAAATAGGCTTATGGACTAGTAGAGGACGTGCTAGTAAAGGTTGAATGCCTTTACATCCCTGCTGACTTCATAATCCTAGACACTGGGAAGGAAGAGGATGAATCCATCATCCTTGAAAGACCCTTCCTAGCCACAGCAAGAGCTGTGATTGATGTGGACAGAGGAGAATTGGTCCTTCAACTGAATAAGGACAACCTTATGTTTAAAACTCAAGGATCTCCTTCTGTAACCATGGAGAGGAAGCATGAAAAGCTTCTCTCACTGCAGAGTCAACCAAAGCCCCCACAGTCAAACTTTAAGTTTGGTGTTGGTAGGCCACAACCAAACTCTAAGTTTGGTGTTGAACCCCCACATTCAAACTCTAAGTTTGGTGTTGGGAGGTTCCAACAATGCTCTGAACATCTGTGAGGCTCCATGAGAACTCACTGTCAAGCTATTGACAATAAAGAAGCGCTTGTTCGGAGGCAACCCAATATTATTTAATTATATCTATTTATTTTCTATTATTATTTTATGTTTTTTTAGGTTGATGATCATGTAGAGTCACAAAAACTACTAAAAAATCAAAAATAGAATGAAAAACAGCATTAAAAATAGCTCACCCTGGAAGAAGAGCTTACTGGCATTTAAATGCCAGTAAGAAGCATCAAACTGGCATTAAACGCCAGAAACAAGCACCAGACTGGCGTTTAACGCCAGAACAGAGCATGGAAGTGGTGTTAAACGCCAGAAACAGGCTATATTTGGGCGTTTAACGCCAAAAATAGGCAGCAGTCTGGCGTTTTGCACGCCTAATTGGAGCAGGGATGTTAAGTCCTTGACCCCACAGGATCCTCACCTACCCCACCTCTTCTTCTCTCCTCTTCTCCCCTCTTCCCCAAATACCCTTCACCAATCACCTCAATCACTCTTCTCTATCACCTCTTAACCACTCACATCCCTCCACTCTTCCCCATAAACCCCACCTACCTCCAAAATTCAAATTCTTTTCCCTTCCAAACCCAACCCTAATGGCCGAACCCTTAACCCCCCCCACTCCTATATAAACCCCTCATTTCTTCTTCATTTTCACACAACACAACCCTCTCTTCTTCCCCTTGGCCGAATACAAACCTCTCTCCCTCTCCTCCATTTTTCTTCTTCCTCTCCTTCTTTCTTTCTTCTTTTGCTCGGGGACGAGAAAACATTTTAAGTTTGGTGTGGTAAAAGCATTGCTTTTTGTTTTTCCATAACCATTAATGGCATCTAAGGCCAGAGAAACCACAAGAAAGAAGAAAGGAAAGGCAATTGCTTCCACCTCTGAGTCATGGGAGATGGAGAGATTCATCTCAAAGATCCATCAAGACCACTTCTATGAAGTTGTGGCCAAGAAGAAAGTGATCCCTGAGGTTCCTTTCAAGCTCAAAAAGAATGAGTATCCAGAGATCTGACATGAGATCCGAAGAAGAGGTTGGAAAGTTCTCACCAACCCCATTCAACAAGTCGGGATCTTAATGGTTCAAGAGTTCTATGCAAACGCATGGATCACTAGGAACCATGATCAAAGTGTGAACCCGAATCCAAAGAATTAGCTTACAATGGTTCGGGGGAATTACTTAGATTTCAGTCCAGAAAATGTAAGGTTGGCGTTCAACTTGCCAATGATGCAAGAAAACGCACGCCCCTACACTAGAAGGGTCAACTTTGATCAAAGGTTGGACCAAGTCCTCATGAACATATGTGTGGAAGGAGCTCAATGGAAAGTTGACTCAAGAGGCAAGCCGGTTCAATTGAGAAGACTGGACCTTAAGCCTGTAGCTAGAGGATGGTTGGAGTTCATTCAACGCTCAATTATTCCTACTAGCAACCGGTCTGAAGTTACTATAGACCGGGCCATCATGATCCATAGTATCATGATTGGGGAGGAAGTGGAAGTACATGAGATTATACCTCAAGAACTCTACAAGGTGGTTGACAAGTCCTCTACTTTGGCAAGGTTAGCCTTTCCTCACCTCATTTGCCACCTCTGCAATTCGGCTGGAATTGACATAGAGGGAGATATCCTCATTGATGAGGACAAGCCCATCACTAAGAAAAGGATGGAGCAAACAAGAGATCATGGACCTCAACAAGAGCATGAGGAAATTCCTCACCATGAAATCCCTGAGATGCCTCAAGGGATGCACTTCCCTCCACAAAACTATTGGGAGCAAATCAACACCTCTCTAGGAGAATTAAGTTCCAACATGGGACAACTAAGGATGGAACACCAAGAGCACTCCATCATTCTCCATGAGATTAGAGAAGATCAAATAGCTATGAGGGAGGAGCAACAAAGACAAGGAAGAGACATAGAAGAGCTCAAGAGCACCATTGGTTCTTCAAGAAGAGGAAGACGCCACCCTCACTAAGGTGGACCCGTTCCTTAATCTCCTTGTCCTTATTTTCCCGTTTTTCGTTTACTATGCTTCATGTTTATTTATGTTTGTGTCTTTATTACATGATCATTAGTGTTTAAGTGTCTATGTCTTGAAGCTATGAATGTCCTATGAATCCATCACCTCTCTTAATTGAAAACTATTCTAAAAACAAAAGAACAAGAAGTACATGGTTTCGAATTCATCCTTGAAACTAGTTTAATTATTTAGATGTGGTGACAATACTTTTTGTTTTATGAATGAATGCTTGAACAGTGCATATGTCTTTTGATATTGTGGTTTATGAATGTTAAATATGTTGGCTCTTGAAAGAATGATGAAAAAGGAGAAATATTATTGATAATCTAAAAAATCATATAATTGATTCTTGAAGCAAGAAAAAGGAGTGAAGAACAAAGCTTTCAGAGAAAAAAAAGAAGAAGAAAAGAAAAATGGCGAAAAAAAGAGAAAAAAAAAGAGAAAAAGCTAGCAGAAAAAGCCAAAAGCTCTTTAAACCAAAAGGCAAGAGCAAAAAGCCAATAGCCCTTAAAACTAAAAGGCAAGGGTAATAAAAAGGATCCAAGGCTTTGAACATCAGTGGATAGGAGGGCCTAAAGGAATAAAATCCTGGCCTAAGCGGCTAAACCAAGCTGTCCCTAACCATGTACTTGTGGCGTGAAGGTATCAAGTAAAAACTTGAGACTGAGCGGTTAAAGTCGAGGTCCAAAGCAAAAGAAGAGTGTGCTTAAGAACCCTGGACACCTATAACTGGGGACTCTAGCAAAGCTGAGCTTTTGGCATTGTTTTTACATAGTTTTTAGTATGATTTAGTTAGTTTTTAGTATATTTTTATTAGTTTTTAAATAAAATTCACATTTCTGGACTAAACTATGAGTTTGTGTATTTTTCTGTGATTTCAAGTATTTTCTGGGTGAAATTGAGGGACTTGAGCAAAAATCAGATTCAGAGGAAAAAGAAGGACTGCAGATGCTGTTGGATTCTGACCTCCCTACATTCAAAGTGAATTTTCTGGAGCTACAAAAGTCCAAATGGCTCGCTCTTAATTGCGTTGGAAAGTAGACATCCAGGACTTTCCAGCAATATATAATAGTCCATACTTTGTCTGAGTTTAGACGACGGAAACTGGCGTTCAACGCCAGCTTTCTGCCCTATTCTGGAGTTAAACGCCAGAAACAAGTTGTAAAGCAGAGTTAAACGCCAGAAACAGGTTACAAACTGGCGTTTAACTCCAAAGAAGACCTCTACACGTGAAAGCTTCAATGCTCAGCCCAAGCACACACCAAGTGGGCCCGGAAGTGGATTTCTGCATCATTTACTCATTTCTATAAACCCTAGTAATTAGTTTAGTATAAATAGGACTTTTTACTATATCTTTGAGGAGTCTTATGCTATCTTAGACCTTTATGGGGGCTGGCCATTCGGCCATGCCTGGACCATTATCACTTATGTATTTTCAACGGTAGAGTTTTTACACACCATAGATTATGGTGTGGAGCTCTGTTATTCCTCATGAATTAATGCAAAGTAATATTGTTTTTCTATTCAATTCAAGCCTATTTCTTCTCTAAGATATTCATTCGCACACAAGAACATAATGAATGTGATGATTATGTGACGCTCATCATCATTCTCACTTATGAATGCGTGCCTGACAAACACTTCCGTTCTACATGAAAACAAGCTTGAATGTGTATCTCTTAGCCTTCTGATCGTGAGATCAGAGTCTTCGTGGTATAGGCTAGAATTATTGGCGGCCATTCTTGAGGTCCAGAAAGTCTAAACCTTGTCTGTGGTATTCCGAGTAGGATCTGGGAAGGGATAGCTGTGACGAGCTTTAAACTCGCGAGTGCTGGGCGTAGTGACAGACGCAAAAGGATTACTGAATCCTATTCCAGCAGGATCGAGAACCAACAGATGATTAGCCGTACGGTGACAGCGCATTTTGGACCATTTTCACTGAGAGGACGGGACGTAGCCATTGATAACGGTGATGCCCTACATAAAGCTTGCCATAGAAAGGAGTATGAAGGATTAGATGAAAGCAGTAGGAAAGCAGAGGTTCAGAAGGAACAAGAGCATCTCCATACGCTTATCTGAAATTCTCACCAATGAATTACATAAGTATCTCTATCTTTATTTTACGTTTTATTTATCTTTTAATTATTAAAACTCTATAACCATTTGAATCCGCCTGACTGAGATTTACAAGGTGACCATAGCTTGCTTCAAGCCGACAATCTCCGTGGGATCGACCCTTACTCACGTAAGGTTTATTACTTGGACGACCCAGTGCACATGCTGGTTAGTTGTGCGAAGTTTTGATAAAGAATTAAGATTATGAACGTGCGTATTAAGTTTTTAGCGCCGTTACCAAGGAATGAACGATCACGATTTTGCATACCATCTACTTCTATTCACAAGTTCTAAACCTCTCCCTTGGAAAGAATTAGTGTCAGTGACTAGAGAGCCATCCAACAATAAACCCAATTACAATTTCACTCTTGAGCATTCCAACTCAAGGTTCTCCTTTCAATCAACTCCGAATCAAGTTAGAAAACTATTTGCTCATTATAAATGTAAACTTCACAAAATAAGAAAGGGAAATAAAGGAAGACATGATAAATAATAATCAAAAAGACTAATAAAAAAATAAAAATAGTTCTTGTATTATTAAATTCAAAAAATAATCCAATAGTAATTCTGAATAAATTAAGGATATAAAAGAGTAAGTGACAAGTAAGAAAAATAAACTAGAATGATGAAGTCTTGGCGGAGGTAATAACTCTTCTCAATATCCCAATCCAAAAAGCAATAAAAACAAAATCCTAAGAACTATGAATGTGTAGAGAGAAAACCTAGAGGAGGAGTAAAGTCAGATCTAAAACTAAAAATTATGCGGAATGAATCTCCTCCCTGGTCTCTGCATGTTCCCTGGCTCTAATATGCTTTTTTGGGCCAAAAACTGGGTCAAAACATGACCTAAAATCGCCCCCAGCGAATTCTGCAAATTCTGCAGATCGCACACATCACGCGATCGCGTCATCCACGCGTTCGCATCATCCAGCGTTTTGCCTTGTCACGCGTGCGCGTCATTCACGCATTCGCGTCACTCGTGCAGTTTCCAATCCATGCGTTCACGTCAGGCACGCGAGCGCGTCACTACGATTTCTCCATTCCACGCGGTCGCGTGAGCCATGCGTCCGCGTCGCTTCTCGCTGGTCATCCCCTTAATTTCTTGTGTTCCTTCCATTTTTGCATGCCTCCTCTCCAATTTCCAAGTCATTCATGCCCTATAAAGCCTAAAACACTTAACACAGGGATCACAGCATCGAATGGAATAAAGGAGAATTAAAATACATAATTAAAAGTCTCTAGGAAGCAAGTTTTCAACCATGGAGTAATTTTGGGAAGAAGTTGTAAATACATGCTAATCATATGAATAAGTGGGTAAAGATTTGATAAAACCACACAATTAAACACAATATAAACCATAAAATAATGGTTTATCAACCCTTGACCAATCACATCAATACCTCTTCCCCAAATATCATTCACCTATCAAATCTTACCCTCTTCTCCATAATCTCTTCACCACTCACATCCATCCATCCATCATAAAACCCCACTACCTCACCATTTAAATTAAAAACATTTTCCTCTCAAACCCAACCCCTTCATACACGACTTCCCTCTCTCTCTTACCCGATAAATACCCCTCCTTACCACCTTCAATTTCACACATTATAAACACTTCAACCCCCCTTGGCCGAATCCACTACTCCCCTCCATCTCCTTCATTTCTTCTTCTTCTTCTCCTCCTTTCTTTCTTCTTTTGCTCGAGGACGAGCAAACCTTTTAAGTTTGGTGTAGGAAAAATCTCTTCTTTTTGTTTTTCCATAACCATTAATGGAACCTAAGGCCGGAGAAACCTCTAGAAAGAGGAAAGGGAAGGGAATTGTTTCCACCTCCGAGTCATGGGAGATGGAGAGATTCATCTCAAAGGTCCATCAAGACCACTTCTATGAAGTTGTGGCCAAGAAAAAGGTGATCCCCGAGGTCCCCTTCATGCTCAAAAAGAGTGAATATCTGGAGATCCGACGTGAGGTTCAAAGAAGAGGTTGGGAAGCTCTCACTAACCCCATCCAACAAGTCAGAATATTAATGGTTCAAGAGTTCTATGCTAATGCATGGATCACTAAGAACCATGATCAAAGTATGAACCCGAACCCAAAGAATTGGCTCACAATGGTTCGGGGGAATTACTTAGATTTTAGTCTGAAAAATGTGAGGTTGGTATTCAACTTGCCAATAATGTAAGGAGATCCTCACCCTTTCACTAGAAGGGTCAACTTTGATCAAAGGTTGGACCAAGTCCTCATGGACATCTGTGTGGAAGGAGCTCAATGGAAGAGAGATTCCAAAGGCAAGCCGGTTCAACTAAGAAGGCTTGACCTCAAGCCTGTGGCTAGAGGATAGTTGGAGTTCATCCAACGCTCTATCATTCCTACTAGCAACCAGTCTGAAGTTACAATAGACCGGGCTATCATGATCCATAGTATCATGAATGGAGAGGAAGTAGAAGTTCATGAGATCATACCTCTAGAACCCTACAAGGTAGCAGACAAGCCCTCCACTTTGGCAAGGTTAGCCTTCCCTCATCTCATCTGTAACCTATGCAATTCGGCTGGAATTGTCATAGAGGAAGACATCCTCATTGAAGAGGACAAACCCATCACTAAAAAGAGGATGGAGCAAACAAGAGAGCCCACTCATAGACCTCAACAAGAGCATGAGGAAGTTCCTCATCATGAAATCTCTGAGATACCTCAAGGGATGTATTTTCCTCCACATAACTATTGGGAGCAACTCAACACTTCTTTAGGAGAATTGAGTTCCAACATGGGGCAACTAAGGATGGAGCACCAAGAGCACTCCATTATCCTCAATGAAATCAGAGAGGACCAAAAAGCCATGAGAGAGGAGCAACAAAGGCAAGGAAGAGACATAGAGGAGCTCAAGCACTCCATAGGATCTTCAAGAGGAAGAACTAGCCGCCGTCACTAAGGTGGACCCGTTCTTTAATTTTCTTGTTCTTATTTTTCTGTTTTTCGGTTTCTATGCTTTATGTTTTGTCTATGTTTGTGTCTTTATTACATGATCATTAGTGTCTAGTCTATATGTCTTAAAGCTATGAATGTCCTATGAATCCTTCACCTTTCTTAAATGAAAAATATTTTCTGAAAAAAGAAAAAGAAGTACATGAATTTTGAATTCTATCTTGAAAATAGTTTAATTATTTTGATGTGGTGGCAATACTTTTTGTTTTCTAAATGAATGCTTAAACAGTGCATATTTTTTATAGTGAAGTTTATGAATGTTAAAATTGTTGGCTCTTGAAAGAATAATGAAAAAAGAGAAATGTTATTCATAATCTGAAAAATCATAAGATTGATTCTGGAAGCAAGAAAAAGCAGTGAAAAATACAAAGCTTGCGAAAAGAAAAGGCGAAAAATAAAAAAAAAAGAAAGAAAAAAGAAAAAGCAAGCAAGAAAAAGCCAATAACCCTTTAAACCAAAAGGCAAGGCTAAAAAGGATCCAAGGTTTTGAGCATTAATGGATAGGAGGGCCCAAAGGAATAAAATCCTGGCCTAAGCGGCTAAATCAAGCTGTCCATAACCATGTGCTTGTGGCGTGAAGGTGTCAAGTGAAAAGCTTGAGACTGAGCGGTTAAAATCGTGGTCCAAAGCAAAAAGAGTGTGCTTAAGAGCTCTGGACACCTCTAACTGGGGACTCTAGCAAAGCTGAGTCACAATCTGAAAAGGTTCACCTAGTTATGTGTCTGTGGCATTTATGTATCCGGTGGTAATACTGGAAAACAAAATGCTTAGGGTCACGATCAAGACTCATAAAGTAGTTGTGTTCAAGAATCAACATACTGAACTAAGAAAATCAATAACACTATCTGAATTTTGAGTTCCTATCGATGCCAATCATTCAAAGGATAAAGTGAGATGCCAAAACTGTTCACAGGCAAAAAGCTACTAGCCCCGCTCATCTAATCAAAACTAATCTTCATTGATAATTTTGGAATTTATTGTATTTTCTCTTCTTTTTATCCTATTTTGTTTTTAGTTGCTTGGGGACAAGCAACAATTTAAGTTTGGTGTTGTGATGAGCGAATAATTTATACCTTTTTTGGCATTGTTTTTACATAGTTTTTAGTATGTTTTAGTTACTTTTTATATATTTTTATTAGTTTTTATGCAAAAATCACATTTTTGGACTTTACTATGAGTTTGTGTGTTTTTCTGTAATTTCAGGTATTTTCTGGCTGAAATTGAGGGATCTAAGCAAAAGTCTGATTCAGAGGCTGAGAAAGGACTACAGATGCTGTTGGATTCTGACCCTCCTACACTCGAAGTGGATTTTCTGGAGCTACAAAAGCCCAATTGAAGAGCTCTCAATTGTGTTGGAAATTAGACATCTTGGGCTTTCCAGCAATATATAAGAGTCAATACTTTGCCCGAGATTTGATGGCCCAAACTGGCGTCCAAACGCCTAGAGACCCCTTTTCTGGAGTAAAATGCCGGAACTGGCACCAGAACTGGAGTTAAACGCCCAAACTGGCACCCAAGCTGGCGTTTAACTCCAAGAATGGCCTATGCACGTGAAAGCTTCAAAGCTCAGACCAAGCACACACCAAGTGGGCCCCGGAAGTAGATTTCTGCACTATCTGCACTTAGTTACTTATTTTTGGTAATCCCTAGTAACTAGTTTAGTATAAATAGCACTTATTACTATTGTATTCGCATACTTGATGAGGGCTTATGACATTTTTCACATTTGGAGAGGCTGGCCATTCGGCCATGCCTAGACCTTTTTCTCTTATGTATTTTCTATGGTGGAGTTTCTACACCTCATATATTAAGGTGCGGAGCTCTGCTGTTCTTCATGAGTTAATGCAAGTACTATTGTTTCTCTTTCAATTCACGCTTACTTCTTCTCCAAGATATACTCTCGTACTTAATTCAGTTAAGTCAGAATGAAGGGGTGACCCGTGACAATCACCCACTATCTTCGTTACTCGCTTAGCCAAGATCCGCGTGCCTGACAACCACAAAGCAATCTACATGATGTTCAACGTAGTCATTGGATGACAGCCGGAGTATATTCTCTTGGGTCTTGGTGCACGAAATTGTGATCATCAATGGCGCCAACATCTTGGTACGCACAATTGTAATCTCAGCTCTTTGTCACAACTCCGCACAACTAACCAGCAAGTGCACTGGGTCGTCCAAGTAATAAACCTTACGTAAGTAAGGGTTGATCCCACGGAGATTGTCGGCTTGAAGCAAGCTATGGTCATCTTGTAAATCTCAGTCAGGCAGATTCAAATGGTTATGGAGAATTGATAATTAAAATATGAATAAAATATAAAATAAAGATAGAGATACTTATGCAATTCATTGGTAGGAATTTCAGATAAGCGTATGGAGATGCTTTGTTCCTTCTGAACCTCTGCTTTCCTATTGCCTTCTTCCAATCATTCATACTCCTTTCCATGGCAAGCTGTATGTTAGGTTTCACCGTTGTCAATGGCTACCTCCCGTTCTCTCAGTGAAAATGTTCCAAATGTGCTGTCACCGCACGGCTAATCAGCTGTTGGTTCTCAATCATGTTGGAATAGGATCCATTGATCCTTTTTGCGTCTATCACTACGCCCAACACTCGCGAGTTTGAAGCTCGTCACAGTCATCCCTTCCCTGATCCTACTCAGAATACCACAGATAAGGTTTAGACTTTCTGGATCTCAGGAATGGCCGCCAATTGATTCTAGCCTATACCACGAAGGTTTTAATCTTAGATTAAAAACCCAAGAGATACACATTCAAGCTTGTTTGCATGTAGAACGAAGTGATTGTCAGGCACGCGTTCATAGGTGAGAATGATGATGAGTGTCACGGATCATCACATTCATCAAGTTGAAGAACGAGTGTATATCTTAGAACAGAAATAGGCTTGAATTGAATAGAAAAACAATAGTACTTTGCATTAATTCATGAGGAACAGCAGAGCTCCACACCTTAATCTATGGTGTGTAGAAACTCCACTGTTGAAAATACATAAGTGAAAATAGTCTAAGCATGGCCGAATGGCCAGCCTCAAAGGTCTAAGGACTAAACGTCCAAAAGTGAAAATACAATAGTAAAAGGTCCTATTTATAAATAAATAGTAGCCTAGGGTTACAGAAATAAGTAATTAATGCAGAAATCCACTTCCGGACCCACTTGATGTGTTCTTGGGATGAGCATTGCAGCTTTCATGTGTAGAGACTTTTCTTGGAGTGAAACTCCAGCTTTTATGCCAGTTTGGGCGTTAAACCCAGCTTTTATGCCAGTTCTGGCGTTTTGACGTTAGAATTTCTATGCTGACTTGGAACGCCGATTTGGACCATCAAATCTCGGACAAAGTATGGACTATTATATATTGCTGGAAAGCACAGGATGTCTACTTTCCAACGCAATTGAGATTGCACCAATTGAGCTTCTGTAGCTCCAGAAAATTCACTTCGAGTGCAGGGAAGTCAGAATCCAACAGCATCTGCAGTCTTTTTTCAGCCTCTGAATTAGATTTTTGCTCAGGTCCCTCAATTTCAGCCAAAAAATACCTGAAATCACAGAAAAACACACAAACTCATAGTAAAGTCCAGAAATATGATTTTTATTTAAAAACTAATAAAAACATAATAAAAACTAACTAAAATATACTAAAAACATACTAAAAATAATGCCAAAAAGCGTATAAATTATTCGCTCATCACAACACCAAACTTAAATTGTTGCTTGTCCCTAAGCAACTAAAAATCAAATAGGATAAAAAAAATAGAATATACAATGAATTTCAAAAATATCTATGAAGATCAGTCTTGATTATATGAGCAGGCTATTAGCTTTTTGCTTCTGAACAGTTTTGGCATCTCACTTTATCCCTTGAAGTTCAGAGTGATTGGCTTCTATAGGAACTCAGAATTCAGATAGTGCCATTGATTCTCCTAGTTCAGTATGTTGATTTTTGAACACAGTTAATTTATGAGTCTTGGCTGTCACCCTAAGCATTTTGTTTTCCAGTATTACCACCGGATACATAAATGCCACAGACACATAACTGGGTGAACCTTTTTAGATTGTTACTCAGCTTTGCTAGAGTCCCCAATTAGAAGTGTCTAGAGCTCTTAAGCACACTCTTTTTGCTTTGGACCATGACTTTAACCGCTCAATCTCAAGTTTTCACTTGACAGCTTTACGCCACAAGCACATGGTTTGGGACAGCTTGGTTCAGCCGCTTAGGCCAGGATTTTATTCCTGTGGGCCCTCCTATCCACTGATGCTCAAAGCCTTGGATCCTTTTTATTTCACCCTTGCCTTTTGGTTTAAAGGGCTATTGGCTTTTTCTGCTTGCTTTTTTCTTTTTCTTTCTTTTTTTTCACATTTATTTTTTTTTTGCAAGCTTTTCACTACTTTTTCTTGCTTCAAGAATCAATTTTATGATTTTTCAGATCATCAATAACATTTCTCCTTTTTCATCATTATTTCAAGAGCCAACAATTTTAACATTCATAAACAACAAATTCAAAAATATGCACTATTCAAGCATTCATTCAGAAAACAAAATTTATTGCCACCACATCAAAATAATTAAACTGTTTTAAAATTCAAAATTCATGTGCTTCTTGTTCTTTTGCAATTAAAAACATTTTTCATTTAAGAAAGGTGATGGATTCATAGGACATTCATAACTTTAAGACATAGACACTAAGACACTAATGATCATGTAATAAAGACACAAAAATAGATAACCCTAAAGCATAATTTTCGAAAAACAGAAAAATAGAGAACAAGGAAATTAAAGAATGGGTCCACCTTAGTGATGGCGGCTTGTTCTTCCTCTTGAAGATCTTATGGAGTGCTTGAGCTCCTCAATGTCTCTTCCTTGCCTTTGTTTCTCCTCTCTCATGATTCTTTGATCTTCTCTAATTTCATGAAGGAGGATAGAATGCTCTTGGTGCTCCACCCTTAGTTGTCCCATATTGGAACTTAATTCTCCTAGGGAGGTGTTAAATTGCTCCCAATAATTTTGTGGAGGAAAATGCATCACTTGAGGCATCTCAGGGATTTCATGATGAGGAATTTTCTCATGCTCTTGTCCATGAGTGGGATCTCTTGTTTGCTCCATCCTTTTCTTAGTGATGGGCTTGTCCTCATCAATGAGGATGTCTTCCTCTATGCCAATTCCAGCTGAATTGCAAAGGTGACAAATGAGATGAGGGAAGGCTAACCTTGACAAAGTAGAGGAATTGTCTGCCACCTTGTAGAGTTCTAGGGATATAACCTCATGAACTTCTACTTCCTCTCCAATCATGATGCTATGGATCATGATAGCCTGGTCTATAGTAACTTCAGACCGGTTGCTAGTGGGAATGATTGAGTGTTGGATGAACTCCAACCATCCCCTAGCCACGGGCTTGAGGTCATGCCTTCTTAGTTGAACCAGTTTCCCTCTTGAATCTTTCTTCTATTGAGCGTCCTCTTCACAAATGTTTATGAGGACTTGGTCCAACCTTTGATCAAAGTTGACCCTTCTAGTGTAGGGGCGTGCATCTCCTTGCATCATGGGCAAGTTAATGTAATTATTTGAGTATTAGGAGGGAAAGGGTCCCATGAAATCTATCCCCCATACATCAAACAATTCAAGTTCCAGAATGAATTTTTGTGGCATTTCATTTCTTCTTGGCAGGTTCCCCGCTTTCTGGCATTCATGGCAGTGCTTCACTAGTTCCTTTGCATCTTTGAAGATAGTGGGCCAATAAAAACCACACTGCAACACCTTAGCTGCTGTTCTTTCTCCTGCAAAATGTCCTCCATAAGTGGAGCCATGGCAGTCCCATAAGACTTCCTTTCCTTCTTCCTCTGATATGCATCTTCTGAGTATGCCATCGGAACATTTTTTGAACAAGTATGGTTCGTCCCAGATGAAGTATTTGGCATCATTTACCAATTTCTTCCTTTGATGCTTGTTAAATTGCAACGGCAAACTCCCAGTGGCCTTGAAGTTTGCTATGTCTGCAAACCAGGGTGCTTTGTGAATTACCATGAGTTGTTCATCAGGAAAGCACTCATTTATATGTGTGCTTTTTGCGCTTCCTTCTTCACATGGTATCCTTGATAAATGGTCTGCCACCTTGTTCTCTACACCCTTCTTGTCTTTGATTTCAATGTCAAATTCCTGCAACAAAAGAACCCATCTAATAAGTCTTGGTTTGGATTCTTGTTTAGCAAGTAAGTATTTTAAAGCTGAATGATCGGTGAAGACAATGACTTTAGATCCAATGAGATAGGATCTAAATTTGTCAAATGCAAAGACTATTGCCAAGAGTTCTTTTTCAGTGGTAAATCTAAGCATTTCTCCCGAACCATTGTAAGCCAATTCTTTGGGTCCGGGTTCACACTTTGATCATGGTTCTTGGTGATCCATGCATTGGCATGGAACTCTTGAACCATTAAGATTCTGACTTGTTGAATGGGGTTGGTGAGAACTTCCCAACCTCTTCTTCGAATCTCATGTCGGATCTCCGGGTATTCACCCTTTTTGAGCTTGAAAGGGACCTCGGGGATCACCATCCTCTTGGCCACAACTTCATAGAAGTGGTCTTGATGCACCCTTGAGATGAATCTCTCCATCTCTCATGACTCGGAGTTGGAAGCTTTTGCCTTCCCTTTCCTCTTTCTAGAGGTTTCTCCGGCCTTAGGTGCCATAAATGGTTATGGAAAAACAAAAAGCAACACTTTTACCACACCAAGCTTAGAAGGTTTGCTCGTCCTCGAGCAAAAGAAGAAGGAAGAGAGTAGAGGAAGAGGAAATAGAGGAGATGGAATGGGGTTAGTGTTTCGTCCAAGGGGGAGAAGTAGTGTTTAAGATGTGTGAAAATGAAGGGGTGAAGATGGGTTTATGATGAGCAGATATTTTATACGCTTTTTGGGGTTAATTTCATATAGTTTTTAGTATATTTTAGTTAGTTTTTAGTTTATT
>NC_029787.2:85244279-85244818 GCF_000816755.2 Arachis ipaensis
AACACACCAAGTGGGCCCCAGAAGTGGATCTCTATACCATCTGCTATAGTTTACTCATTTTCTGTAAACCTAGGCTACTAGTTTAGTATTTAAACAACTTTTAGAGACTTATTTTGGATCTCATGACATTTTTAGATCTGAACTTTGTACTCTTTGACGGCATGAGACTCTAAACTCCATTGTTGGGGGTGAGGGGTGATGCGCATAAACTAGTTATGCTACGATTTAGGAAATTGCACGATCGGCAAAATTCCTTCCGGCAAGTGCACCGGTTATCGTCAAGTAAAAACTCACAATAGAGTGAGGTCGAATCCCACAAGGATTGGTTGAACTCTAACTTAATTCTATCCTATTTATACACTTTCTATATTGAGCTTCTGTTGTGTTTCTTGGGCTTTGAGGCCTCTCCCTGCTTTCCTTTTGCCTTGGGTTTATGATCCATAATCTTGATGAGGCTGTTGATCCAAATTCTGTAACATTCATTGAGCCAACTTAGTGATAATCAAATAATAATACATGACTCAACAAATTGAAATTTC
>NC_029787.2:85244907-85245170 GCF_000816755.2 Arachis ipaensis
GAAACAGAACAAGCATGGCAAGCACTTGTTTAAGAAGGTGAAGTTATATCCAAACATCTAGGCATTCACTTTATTCAAAGCAATAACAGACAAACATACTAGAGACTTTCATTCCAGAAAGATTCAACAATTACAGTTTAAATCAGAACAAGCATGCTTTTGTTTGCCCTTTTTAAAGAATCATCAAGGAACAATACCACCTTGTGAAATTCCTTGTTTTCTCTTTGTTGCCAGGAAACACTTTGATTTCTCCTTCTTCTCCT
>NC_029787.2:85256560-85257345 GCF_000816755.2 Arachis ipaensis
CAACAATCTCCGTGGGATTCGACCCTTACTCACGTAAGGTATTACTTGGACGACCCAGTGCACTTGCTGGTAAGTGGTACGTGTTGTGAAAAGTGTGATTCACAATTCGTGCACCATTTTATATATGAGTGGGGAGAGGGTAAGGTTCGGCCATGTATGGGTGAGTTTGGGAGGGAAAGTGGTTTGAATTTGAATGGTGAGGTAGGTGGGGTTTATGATGGATGGATGTGGATTGGTAAAGGGTTTATGGAGAAAAGGGTAGGATTTGATAGGTGAGGGGTTTTGGGGGAAGAGGTATTGAGGTGATTGGTGAAGGGTATTTGGGGAAGAGTATTATGAAAAGATGTGAAGAAGAGAGAGAGTGAGTTGAGGTTGGTGGGGATCCTGTGGGGTCCACAGATCCTGAGGTGTCAAGGATTTCTCATCCCTGCACCAATTAGGCTTGCAAAACGCCCTTTGCTGCCAATCCTGGCATTAAATGTCAGGTTGCTGCCCATTTCTGGCTTTTAACGCCAGCTTCTTACCTTTTTCTGGCGTTAAACGCCAGTTTGGTGCCCATTTCTGGCGTTAAACGCCCAGAATGGTGCCAGACTGGGCGTTTAACGCCCATTCTGCTGCCCTTACTGGCGTTTAAACGCCAGTAGGCTTCTCCTCCAGGGTGTGCTATTTTTCATTCTGTTTTTCAGTTTGTTTTTTGCTTTTTTAATTGTTTTTATGACTTCACATGATCATCAACCTACAGAAAACATAAAATAACAATGGAAAATAGAAATTTAACATAGATA
>NC_029787.2:85258816-85259337 GCF_000816755.2 Arachis ipaensis
GTATCTCTTGGATCTCTTAATCAGAATCTTCGTGGTGTAAGCTAGATTGATGGCGGCATTCATGAGAGTCTGGAAAGTCTATACCTTGTCTGTGGTATTCCGAGTAGGACTCTGGGATTGAATGACTGTGACGAGCTTCAAACTCGCGAGTACTGGGCGTAGTNGGAGCCTCACAGATACTCAGAGCATGATGATGGCCTCTTAACACCAAACTTAGAGTTTGGTTGTGGCCTCCCAATACCAAAATTAGAGTTTGAATGTGGAGATTTTGTTTGACTCTATATTGAGAGAAGCTTTTTATGCTTCTTCTCCATGGTTATAGAGGGAGATCCTTGAGCTTTAAACACAAGGGAGTCCTCATTTACTTGAAGGACCAATTCTCCTCTGTCATCATCAATCACAGCTTTTACTGTGGCTAGGAAGGGTCTACCAAGGATGATGAATTCATCCATACACTTCCCAGTATCTAGGATTATGAAATCAGCAGGGATGTAGTGGTCTTCAACCTTTACCAAGACATC
>NC_029787.2:85260722-85266575 GCF_000816755.2 Arachis ipaensis
TTTCTATCCCTATTTTATTATTAATATTCGAAAACTCCATAACCATTCTATATCCGCCTGACTGAGATTTACAAGATGACTATAGCTTGCTTCATACCAGCAATCTCTGTGGGATCGACCCTTACTCGCGTAAGGTTTATTACTTGGACGACCCAGTGCACTTGCTGGTTAGTTGTGCGAAGTTGTGATAAAAAGTTGAGATTATAATTGAGCGTACCATGTTGATGGCGCCATTGATGATCACAATTTCTTGCACCAAGTTTTTGGCGCTGTTGTCGGGGATTGTTCGAGTTTGGACAACTGACGGTTCATATTGTTGCTCAGATTAGGTAATTTTCTTTTTGTTTTATTTTCAAATTTTTTTTTAAAAAAATATCTTTCAAAAATTTCTCCTTTGTTTTCGAAAAAAATTTTAAAATAAAAATGTTTTCAAAAATATATTTTTCTTCAGAATTTTTAAGAATGAATTCTAGTGTTTCATGAAGCATGTTGAAGCCTGGCTGGCTGTAAAGCCATGTCTAATCCTTCTGGGTAGGGAATGTCAGGCATGTCATGTCTGAGTTACATACTAAAGCTTGGCTGGCTATTAAGCCATGCCTGACCCTTTGATTGGAGCTTTAGACTAAAGAGCATAAGATTCCTGGATTTCATATTAAAAATTTTGGAATCCTTATTTTTCTTTTTCAAAATGATTTTCGAAAAATTAAAAGAAAATACAAAAAAAAAATCATAAAATCATAAAAATAAAAAAAAATTTTGTATTTCTTGTTTGAGTCTTGAGTCAGATTTAAAGTTTGGTGTCAATTGGATGTTCATCTTGCATTTTTTGAAAAATTCATGCATTCATGGTGTTCTTCATGATCTTCAAGTTGTTCTTGGTAAGTCTTCTTGTTTGATCTTGATGTTTTCTTATTTTGCATCTTTTCATGTTTTTCATGTGCATTTTTGCATTCATAGTGTCTAAACATGAAAGATTTCTAAGTTTGGTGTCTTGCATGTTTTCTTTGCATATAAAAATTTTCAAAAATATGTTCTTGATGTTCATCATGATCTTCATAGTGTTCTTGGTGTTCATCTTGACATTCATAGCATTCTTGCATGCGTTCATTGTTTTGATCCATAACTTTCATGCATTGCATCATTTTTCTTGTTTCTCTCTCTCATCATAAAAAAATTCAAAAAAAAAATATCTTTCCCTTTTTCTCTCTCATAAATTCGAAAATTAGATTTGACTTTTTCAAAAATTTTTAAAATCTAGTTGTTTTTATGAGTCAAATCAAATTTTCAATTTAAAAATCTCATCTTTTTTTAAAAATCTTTTTCAAAAATCAAGTCTTTTTCATTTTTTTCTTATTTATTTTCGAAAATTATAAAAATATTTTTTCAAAAACCTTTTTCTTATCTTTATCTCTTAATTTTCGAAAATAATATCACCAATTAATATTTTGATTCAAAAATTTCAAGTTTGTTACTTGCTTGTTAAGAAAGATTCAAACTTTAAGTTCTAGAATCATATCCTGTGATTTCTTGTGAATCAAGTCATTAATTGTGATCTTAAAAAACAAATCTTTTTCAAAACTAATTTCAATCATATCTTTTCAAAAATATCCGCTTATCTTATCTTTTTCAAAAATTTGATTTCAAAATATCTTTTCTAACTTCCTAACTTCTTATCTTTTCAAAATTTGTTTCAACTAACTAACTAACTTTTTGTTTGTTTCTTATCTTTTTCAAAACTACCTAACTAACTCTCTCTCTCTAATTTTCGAAAATATCTTCCCTCTTTTTCAAAATTTCTTTTTAATTAACTAAGTATTTTAATTTTTGATTTTAATTTTCAAAAACTAACCTTTTTTCAAAAAAACTATTTTCGAAAATCACTAACCCTTTTTCAAAAATAATTTTCGAAAATCCTTCTTCCTCAACTCCTTCTAATTATTTATTCATCTACTAACACTTCTCTTCATCTCACATCACTGCTCCTATCCTTACCCTTGTGTTTGGATTCTTCATTCTTCTTCACCCCTATTCCTTTTCTTCTTCTACTAACAATAAGGAACCTCTTTACTGTGACATAGAGGATTCCTCTTCTTTTCTTGTTATCTTCTCTTTCTTATGAGCAGGAACAAAGAAAAAGGCATTCTTATTGAAGCTAATTCAGAACCTGAAAGGACTCTGAAGAGGAAACTAAGAGAAGCTAAATTACAACAATCCAGAGACAACCTTATTGAAAATTTCGAACAAGTAAAGGAGATGGCAGCCGAACCCAACAACAATAATGCAAGGAGAATGCTTGGTGACTTTACTGCACCTAATTCCAATTTACATGGAAGAAGCATCTCCATTCCTGCCATTTGAGCAAACAACTTTGAGCTGAAACCTCAATTAGTTTCTCTGATGAAGTAGAACTGCAAGTTTCATGGACTTTCATCTGAAGATCCTTTTCAGTTCTTAACTGAATTCTTGCAGATATGTGATACTGTTAAGACTAATGGAGTAGATCCTGAAGTCTACAGGCTCATGCTTTTCCCTTTTCCTGTAAGAGACAGAGCTAGAGTGTGGTTGGACTCTCAACCCAGAGATAGCCTGAACTCTTGGGACAAGCTGGTCATGGCTTTCTTAGCCAAGTTCTTTCCTCCTCAAAATCTGAGCAAGCTTAGAGTGGATGTTCAAACCTTCAGACAGAAAGAAGGTCATATTGGCTCAGAACAAAATTTTGACTCAGCAAGTCAATATGATTTCTCAGAGTCTGAATGGAATGCAAGCCGCATCCAACAGTACTCAAGAGGCATCTTCTGAAGAAGAAGCTTATGATCCTGAAAACCCTACAATAGCAGAGGTAAATTATATGGATGAACCTTATGGAAACACCTATAACCCATCATGGAGAAATCATCCAAATTTCTCATGGAAGGATCAAAAGCCTCAACAAGGCTTTAATAATGGTGGAAGAAATAGGTTTAACAATAGTAAACCTTTTCCATCATCCACTCAGCAACAGACAGAGAACTCCGAACAAAATACCTCTAATTTAGAAAACTTAGTCTCTGATCTATCTAAGGCCACTGTGAGTTTCATGAATGAAACAAGGTCATCCATTAGAAATTTGGAGGCACAAGTGGGCCAGCTGAGTAAAAGCTTGGTGCAATCATGAAGCTGAATGCCAAATTATTTATTATTGAGACTTGGGAACATGAACCTCACTTGTTCACCAATGAACTAAGTGATCTGGATCAACTGAAACTGCCTCAGAAGAAATAGGATCCTGGAAAGTTCTTAATACCTTGTACCATAGGCACCATGACCTTTGAGAAGGCTCTGTGTGACCTTGGTTCAGGGATAAACCTCATGCCCCTCTCTGTAATAGAGAAACTGGGAATCTATGGGGTTCAAGCCACTAAAATCTCATTAGAGATGGCAGACAATTCAAGAAAACAGGCTTATGGACAAGTAGAGGACGTGTTAGTAAAGGTTGAAGGCCTTTACATCCCTGCTGATTTCATAGTCCTAGATACCGGGAAGGATGAGGATGAATTCATCATCCTTGGAAGACCCTTACTAGCCACAGCAAGAGCTGTGATTGATGTGGACAGAGGAGAATTGATCCTTCAATTAAATGAGGATAACCTTGTGTTTAAAACCCAAGGATCTCTCTCTGTACCAATGGAGAGGAAGCATAAAAAGCTTCTCTCACTGCAGAGTCAACCAGAGCCCCCACAGTCAAACTTTAAGTTTGGTGTTGGGAGGCCATAACCAAACTCTAAGTTTGGTGTTAAACTCCCATATCCAAACTCTAAGTTTGGTTTTGGGGAGTCTCAACAATGCTCTGAACATCTGTGAGGCTCCATGAGAGCCCACTGTCAAGCTATTGACATTAAAGAAGTGCTTGTTGGGAGGCAACCCAATTTTTATCTAATTCTATTTTTCTTGTTCTTTCATGTTTTATTAGGTTCATGATCATGTGGAGTCACAAAATAAATATAAAAATTGAAAATGGAATCAAAAACAGCAGAAGAAAAATCACACCCTGGAGGAAGACTTTACTGGTGTTTAAACGCCAGTAAGAAGCATCTGGCTGGCGTTCAACGCCAGAACAGAGCATGGTTCTGGCGCTGAACGCCCAAAATGGGCAGCATCTGGGCGTTTGAACGCCAGAATTGCACCCTGGAGAAGAGCTGGCGCTGAACGCCCAGAACAAGCATGGTTCTGGCGTTCAACGCCAGAAATGGGCAACAAATGGGCGTTTAACGCCCAAAACAAGCACCAATCTAGCGCTGAACGCCCAGAGTTTTGTGCAAGGGCATTTTGCATGCCTAATTTGGTGCAAGGTTGTAAATCCTTGAACACCTCAGGATCTGTGGACCCCACAGGATCACCTCAGGATCTGTGGACCCCACAGGATCCCCACCTACCTCCACTCACTTCTTCTCACCCCTCTTTCACATAATCCCATAAACACTCTTCCCCAAAACTCTTCACCAATCACCTCAATCTCTCTTCCCTATCACCACTTCACCACTCACATCCATCCACTCTTCCCCATAAACCTACCTCATAAACCCCACCTACCTTCAAAATTCAAAATCAATTTCCCACCCAAAACCCACCCTTATGGCCGAACCTTACCCTCCCTCCCTTCCCTATATAAAGCCCTCCATGCTTTTTCATTTTCACACAACACAACAGTCTCTTCTCTTCTTGGCCGAAACACAACCCCTTCTCCCTCTCCTCTATTTCTTCTTCTTCTTCATCTACTCTTTCTTTTCTTGCTCGAGGGCAAGCAATTTTCTAAGTTTGGTGTGGTAAAAGCATAAGCTTTTTGTTTTTCCATTACTATTGATGGCACCCAAGACCGGAGAATCCTCTAGAAAAGGGAAAGGGAAGACAAAAGCTTCCACCTCCGAGTCATGGGAGATGGAAAGATTCATCTCCAAAGCTCATCAAGACCACTTCTATGATGTTGTGGCCAAGAAGAAGGTGATCCCCGAGGTCCCTTTCAAGCTCAAGAAGAATGAGTATCCGGAGATCCGACAATAGCTTTTCCTCATCTTATTTGCCATCTATGTTACTCAGCTGGAGCTTTCATAGAAGGAGACATTCCCATTGAGGAAGAGAAGCCCATCACTAAGAAAAGGATGGAGCAAGCAAGAGAGCCCATTCATGGAGCTCAAGAGGTGCAGGAAGCTCATCACCATGAATTATATTGATGTGGTAACAATGCTTCTTGTCTTCTGAATGAATGCTTGAATAGTGCATATGTCTTTTGAAGTTGTTGTTTAAAGAATGTTAAATATGTTGGCTCTTGAAAGAATGATGATAAGGAGACATGTTATTTGATAATCTGAAAAATCATAAAAAATGATTCTTGAAGCAAGAAAAAGTAGCAAAGAACAAAGCTTGCAGAAAAAAAAATAGGTGAAAAAAAATAGAAAGAAAAAGAAAAAGCAAGTAGAAAAAGCCAAAAGCTCTTAAAACCAAGAGGCAAGAGCAAAAAGCCAATAACCCTTAAAACCAAAAGGCAAGGGCAAATAAAAAGGATCCCAAGGCTTTGAGCATAAGTGGATAGGAGGGTCTAAAGGAATAAAATCCTGGTCTAAGCGGCTAAACCAAGCTGTCCCTAACTATGTGCTTGTGGCGTGAAGGTGTCAAGTGAAAACTTGAGACTAAGCGGTTAAAGTCAAGGTCCAAAGCAAAAGAAGAGTGTGCTTAAGAACCCTGGACACCTCTAATTAGGGACTTTAGCAAAGCTGAGTCACAATCTGAAAAGTTTCACCAAATTATGTGTCTGTGACATTTATGTATCCGGTGGTAATACTGGAAAACAAAGTGCTTAGGGCCACGGCCAAGACTCAT
>NC_029787.2:85266644-85280380 GCF_000816755.2 Arachis ipaensis
TACAGAACTCAAAATGGCGCGCTTCCAATTGCGTTTGAAAGTATACATCCAGGGCTTTCCAGAAATGTATAATATTCCATACTTTGAACGAGTTTAGATGACGTAAAAGGGTGTTGAACGCCAGTTCTACGCTGCTGTCTGGAGTTAAACGCCAGAAACAAGTCACAAACCAGAGTTGAACGCCAGAAATACGTTACAACCTGGCGTTCAACTCCAGAAAGAGCCTCTGCACGTGTAACATTCAAGCTCAGCCCAAGCACACACCAAGTGGGCCCCGGAAGTGGATTTATGCATCAATTACTTACTTCTGTAAACCCTAGTAGCTAGTTTATTATAAATAGGACTTTTTACTATTGTATTAGACATCTTTGGATCATCTTTGGATTATATTTTGATCCTATGGATCACGTTTGGGGGGTGGCCATTCCGCCATGCCTGGACCTTTCACTTATGTATTTTCAACGGTAGAGTTTCTGCACTCCATAGATTAAGGTGTGGAGCTCTGCTGTCCTTGTCTGTGGTATTCCGAGTAGGACTTTGGGATTGAATGACTGTGACGAGCTTCAAACTCGCGAGTACTGGGCGTAGTGACAGACGCAAAAGGAGAGTGAATCCTATTCCAGTATGATTGAGAACCTCAGATGATTAGCCGTGCTGTGACAGAGCATTTGGACTATTTTCACAAGAGGATAGGATGCAGCCATTGGCAAGGGTGACGCCTCCAGACGATTAGCCATGCAGTGACAGTGCATCGGACCATTTTCCAGAGAGGATCAAAAGTAGCCATTGACAACGGTGATGTCCTTACATAAAGCCAGCCATAGAAAGGAGTAAGACTGATTGGATGAAGACAGCAGGAAAAGCAGAGGTTTAGAGGGACGAAAGCATCTCCATGCATTTATCCGAAATTCTCACCAAGGATTTACATAAGTATTTCTATCCCTATTTTATTATTAATATTCGAAAACTCCATAACCATTCTATATCCGCCCGACTGAGGTTTACAAGATGACCATAGCTTGCTTCATACCAACAATCTCCGTGGGATCGACCCTTACTCGCGTAAGGTTTATTACTTGGATGACCCAGTGCATTTGCTGGTTAGTTGTGCGAAGTTGTGATAAAAAGTTGAGATTACAATTGAGCGTACCATGTTGATGGCGCCATTGATGATCACAATTTCTTGCACCATCAAGTCATCCAGTTCTTTGGTGAGCAAAGGGGGTTCATCCTCCCAAGTCTCATTACCAAATAGCTTGGCATTTAGCTTCATGATTGCTCCAAGGTACTTAGCAACTTGTTCTTCAGTAACATCTTCATCCTCTTCAGAGGAAGAATACTCATCAGAACTCATGAATGGCAAAAGTAAATTCAATGGAATCTCTATGGTCTCAGTGTGAGCCTCAGATTCCCATGGTTCCTCATTAGGGAACTCCTTGGAGGCCAATGGACGTCTATTGAGGTCTTCCTCAGTGGAGATCACTGCCTCTTCCTCCTCTCCAGGTTTGGCCGTGTGGGTTATGTTGATGGCCTTGCACTCTCCTTTTGGATTCTCTTCTGTATTGCTTGGAAGAGTACTAGGAGGGAGTTCAGTAACTTTCTTACTTAGCTGAACCACTTGTTTCTCCAAATTTCTAATGGAGGACCTTGTTTCAGTCATGAAACTTTGAGTGGTTTTAATTAAATCAGAGACTACAGTTGCTAATTCAGAGTGGTTCTGCTTAGAATTCTCTGTTTGTTGCTGAGAAGATGATGGAAAAGGTTTGCCATTGCTAAACCTATTTCTTCCACCATTATTGTTGTTGAAGCCTTGTTGAAGCCTCTGTTGATCCTTCCATGAGAGGTTTGGATGATTTCTCCATGAAGGATTTTAGGTGTTTCCATAGGATTCTCCCATGTAATTCACCTCTTCCATTGCTGGGTTCTCAGGATCATAAGCTTCTTCTTCAGATGAAGCTTCTTTGGTACTGACTATTGCTGCTTGCATTCCAGACAGACTCTGAGAAATCATATTGACTTGCTGAGTCAATATTTTGTTCTGAGCCAATATGGCATTCAGAGTATCAATCTCAAGAACTCCTTTCTTCTGACTTGTCCCATTATTCACAGGATTCCTTTCAGAGGTGTACATGAATTGGTTATTTGCAACCATTTCAATGAGTTTCTGAGCTTCTGCAGGCGTCTTCTTCAGATGAAGAGATTCTCCAGCAGAGTTGTCCAATGACATCTTGGACAGTTCAGACAGACCATCATAGAAGATACCTATGATGCTCCATTCTGAAAGCATATCAGAAGGACACCTTCTGATTAATTGCTTGTATCTTTCCCAAGCTTCATAGAGGGATTCACCTTCCTTCTGTCTGAAGGTTTGGACTTCCACTCTAAGCTTGCTCAATTTTTGAGGTGGAAAGAACTTTGCCAAGAAGGCATTGACTAGCTTTTCCTAAGAGTTCAGGCTTTCTTTAGGTTGTGAATCCAACCATGTTCTAGCTCTGTCTCTTACAGCAAAGAGAAAGAGCATAAGCTTGTAGACCTCGGGATCAACCCCATTGGTCTTGACAGTGTCACAGATTTGCAAGAACTCAGCTAAGAACTGATGAGGATCTTCCAATGGAAGTCCATGAAACTTGTAATTCTGTTGCATCAGAGAAACTAATTGAGGCTTAAGCTCAAAGTTGTTTGCTCCAATGGCAGGGATTGAGATGCTTCTCCCATAGAAGTCGGGAGTAGGTGCAGTAAAGTCACCAAGCACCTTCCTTGCGTTGTTGACATTGTTGTTGTTTTCGGCTGCCATGACTTCTTCTTGTTTGAAAGTTTCTGTTAGGTCCTCTATAGAGAGTTGTACTTTAGCTTCTTTTAGTTTTCTCTTCAAGGTCCTTTCAGGTTCAAGATCAACTTCAACAAGAATGCCCTTGTCCTTGCTCCTGCTCATATGAAAAAAGAGGAGGAGAAAATATAGAATCCTCTATGTCACAGTATAGAGATTCCTTGAGGTGTCAGAGGAAAATAAAAATAGAAGGATGAGGTAGACAAGAGAGAATTCGAACTTATCAAGAGGGACAGAGTTTGAATTGCTGATAATGGATAAGTGTTACTCCTTTAAATAGAAGGATTTGGGAAGAGGGAAAGAATTTTCGAAATTAAAATAAAAAGATTTTGAAATAATTGAAAGAACTTTTGACAATTTGGTAAATGATTTTTGAAAACTAAGATTGGGAAAGAAATTAAGTGATTTTTGGAAAAGATTTTGAAATTAGAAATCAAAAAGAGATAATTGAAAATTAATTTTGAAAAAAGATGTGATTGAAAAGATATGATTGAGAAGATATGATTGAGAATCAAATTAAAAAGAGAAATTTTTAAAATTAAAGTTGATTACTTGACTAACAGGAAATTAAAAGATATGATTCTAGAATTAAAATTTGATCCTTTCTTAATAGGCAAGTAACAACTTGAAAATTTTGAATTAAATCATTAATTGTAGCAAGGATTTTCGAAAATAATAATAATTTAAAAATGGAAAGAAATTGATTTTGAAAAGATATGATTGAGGAGATATGATTTGAAAAAGATTTGATTTTGAAAAATTATGAATATTTGAAAAAGATTTGAATTAAAAACAAAATCTTCCCTTTAGTGTGTCCTCCTGGCGTTAAACGCCCAGAATGGCATCTATTCTGGCGTTTAACGCCCAAAATGCTACCTTTTTGGGCGTTTAATGCCCAGCCAGGCACCCTGGCTGGCGTTTAAACGCCAGTTTTCCTTCTTCACTCGGCGTTTTGAACGCCCAGCTTTTTCTCTGTAATTCCTCTGCTGCATGTTCTGAATCTTCAATTCTCTGTATTATTGACTTGAAAAGACACAAATTTAAAATTTTTTTTTGAATTTTTAATGATGAGAAATAATCAGAATGCAACTAATCATGAAAAACTAAGATTAAATCAACAATGCATGTAAGACACCAAACTTAGAAGTTTGTATACTAAGGACTATAACAATTTGAAAAATGCATATGAGAAACAACAAAAGACACAAAACAAGAGAATTTAAAGATCAGAGCAAGGAAATCATCAAGAACAACTTGAAGATCAATGAAGAACATAATGCATGTAATTTTCAAAAATTAAAAGAATGAAGACATGCAATTGACACCAAACTTAAAATTAGATGCTAAACTCAAACAAGAAACATAAAATATTTTTGATTTTAAGATTTTAAAAATTTTTTTGTAATTTTTTTCGAAAATTAATTGGAAGAAGAGAAAGTAAGGAATTCAAAATTTTTAATGAGAATTCCAGGAATCATGCAATGTTAGTCTAAAACTCCGGTCCAGGAATTAGACATGGCCTACTAGCCAGCCAAGCTTTCAGTGAAAGCTTCGGTCCAAAACACTAGACATGGCCAATGGCCAGCCAAGCTTTAGCAAATCGTTACGTTCAATAGCAAGATTGATAGAAATCAACAAGCCCTTGTGATGACAAGTTGAAACCTCAGTCTAAAAGATTAGACATGGCTTTTCAGCCAGCCAAACTTCAACAGATCATCATGAAACTCTAGAATTCATTCTTAAAAACTCTGAAGAACAGAATAGAAATATTTTTTTATTTTTGAAATTTTTTTTCGAAAATTAAAAAAGTAGAAAGCTTAAACATAAATTAAAATTACCTAATCTGAGCAATAAGATGAACCGTCAGTTGTCCAAACTCAAACAATCCCTGGCAACGGCGCCAAAAACTTGGTGCACGAAATTGTGATCATCAATGGCGCCAACATCTTGGTACACACAATTGTAATCTAAGCTCTTTGTCAAAACTCCACACAAGTAACCAGCAAGTGCACTGGGTCATCCAAGTAATAAACTTTACGTGAGTAAGGGTCGATCCCACGGAGATTGTCAGCTTGAAGCAAGCTATGGTCATCTTGTAAATCTCAGTCAGGCGGATTCAAATGGTTATGGAGAATTGATAATTAAAATATGAATAAAACATAAAATAAAGATAGAGATATTTATGCAATTCATTGGTAGGAATTTTAGATAAGCGTATGGAGATGCTTTGCTCCTTCTGAACCTCTGCTTTCCTATTGCCTTCTTCCAATCATTCATACTCCTTTCCATGGCAAGCTGTATGTTGGGTTTCTCCGTTGTCAATGGCTACCTCCCATCCTCTCAGTGAAAATGTTCCAAATGCGCTGTCACCGCACGGCTAATCAGCTGTTGGTTCTCGATCATGTTGGAATAGGATCCATTGATCCTTTTGCGTCTGTCACTACCCCAACACTCGCAAGTTTGAAGCTCGTCACAGTCATCCCTTCTCTGATCCTACTCGGAATACCACAGACAAGGTTTAGACTTTCCAGATCTCAGGAATGGCCGCCAATTGATTCTAGCCTATACCACGAAGGTTTTAATCTTAGATTAGAACCCCAAGAGATACACATTCAAGCTTGTTTGCATGTAGAACGAAGTGGTTGTCAGGCACGCGTTCATAGGTGAAAATGATGATGAGTGTCACGGATCATCACATTCATCAAGTTGAAGAATGAGTGTATATCTTAGAACAGAAATAGGCTTGAATTGAATAGAAAAATAATAGTACTTTGCATTAATTCATGAGGAACAGCAGAGCTCCACACCTTAATCTATGGTGTGTAGAAACTCCACCATTGAAAATACATAAGTGAAAATAGTCTAAGCATGGCCGAATGGCCAGCCTCAAAGGTCTAAGGACTAAACGTCCAAAAGTGAAAATACAATAGTAAAAGGTCCTATTTATAGATAACTAGTAGCCTAGGGTTACAAAAATAAGTAATTAATGCAGAAATCCACTTCCGGGCCCACTTGGTGTGTGCTTGGGTTGAGCATTGCAGATTTCATGTGTAGAGACTTTTCTTGGAGTTAAACGCCAGCTTTTATGCCTGTTTGGGTGTTTAACTCCAGCTTTTATGCCAGTTCTGGCATTTTGACGCCAAAATTTCTATGCTGAATTGGAACGCCGGTTTGGGCCATCAAATCTCAGGCAAAGTGTAAACTATTATATATTTCTGGAAAGCCCAGGATGTCTACTTTCCAACACAATTAAGAGCGTGCCAATTGGGCTTCTATAGCTCCAGAAAATCCACTTCGAGTGCAAGGAGGTCAGAATCCAACATCATCTGTAGTCCTTTTTCAGGCTCTGAATTAGATTTTTGCTCAGGTCCCTCAATTTCAGCCAGAAAATATCTGAAATCACAGAAAAATACACAAACTCATAGTAAAGTCCAGAAATGTGATTTTTATTTAAAAACTAATAAAAACATAATAAAAACTAACTAAAATATACTAAAAACATACTAAAAACAATGCTAAAAAGCGTATAAATTATCCGCTCATCAGGTCTCTAATCCACGGACCGAGTCCGTGAGATTAGGATCTTCGTGGTATAGGCTAGAACCAATTGGCAGCATTCCCGAGATCCGAAAAGTCTAAACCTTGTCTGTGGTATTCCGAGTAGGATCTGGGAAGGGATGACTGAGGATTGGATTCTTGCTAGTAAAGAATTTTATAAAAATAATTGCATTGTAAGTATAGTTTCTAAACCAACAGAGAATTCTTTCGTACAAAAGTTTGGTTGTCACAAGTAACAAAACCCAATAAAATTTATAACTGAAGTATTTAAACCTCGGGTCGTCTCTCAAGGAATTACAGGGAGGTATGATTTATTATTGGTAATGAGAAAAAGTGTATTTTTGGGGGGTTTTTGAATTAAAGAACAAGTAAATTAAATGACAAGAAAAATAAATTAATAGTTAAGAAAACTCTTGGCAAGGTATGAGAACTAGAAATCCCATCCTAGTTATCCTTATCAGGTGTGATGAGAATTGTTTATTGCTCCCACTTAGTTAACCCTTACTAAATAAAGGAAAGTCAAGTGGACTAATCAATTTGATTCCTCAAGTCCTAGTCAACTTCTATGGAAAGACTAGCTTTAGAGGAATCCAAATCAATCAGCAAATTCTAATTTTCAATCAATAGCTGAGTTTGATAACTCAAGTGTCACCAATTACTCGACCAAAGCAAAGGGGGAAAAATCTAAATTATTTATATTATAAATAGAAGAAAGCAATCATAAATCTGAAATACCTCAAATTGCATTTAAACATAAATTCAAATCTAACATGGGAAGGTTCATAAGCCAATTTGGCAACATAAGTAATTAACAAGTAAAAGCATTAGAGTAAATAAAAGTAGAAGAGAAACATAAATTAAAGGAACATTGAACCTGGAATTGGAGAAAACAAAGGAATCCTAATCCTAAACTATAAGAGAAATCCTAATCCTAAATCCTAAGAGAGAGGAGAGAGCCTCTCTCTCTCTCTCTAAAACTACATCTAAAACCTAAAATTGTGAATAATGAATGTTGTGTGTAATGAATGAATGCATTTCCCCACTTTGTAGCCTCTAATATGTGTTTTTTGGGCCAAAAGCTGGGTCAAAAATAGCCCAGAAATCGCCCCCATCGATTTTTGGTATGTACAGGTCGTTGCAGAGCCACGCGTACGCGCGGATTGCATTTTTTCCAGGTCATGCGTCCGCATGATCCATGCATGCGAGTCACCTATCTTTGGAGAAGCTATGAAAAATTATATATCGTTGCAAAGCCCTAGATGTTATCTTTCCAACGCAATTGGAACCGCCTCATTTGGATCTTTTTAGCTCAAGTTATGGTCAATTTAGTACCAGGAGGTCAGGTTGGACACAGTTCCTTCAGTTTCTTGTATTTCTTTCACTTTTGCATGCTTCCTTTCCATCCTCTAAGCCATTCCTGCCCTGTAATCCCTGAAATCACTTAACGCACATATCACGGCATCGAATGGTAATAAGAGAGGATTAATATTAGCAAATATAAGGCCAAAGAAGCATGTTTTCAATCATAGCCCAAAATCAGGAAGGAAAACGTAAAATCATGCAAATCATATGAATAAGTGTGTAAAGAATTGATAAAAACCACTCAATTGAGCACAAGATAAACCATAAAATAGTGGTTTATCAACATCCCCACACTTAAACATTAGCATGTCCTCATGCTAAGCTTAAGAGAAGCTATAAAGGAGTGAAGAGGAATGGTAGAATGTATGAAATGCAACCTATCTATATGAGTGCAGCTACATGCTAAGATGTTTCTACCTACTTGGTTAAAAGTAAATAAGCTCTTCAAGACAAGCATAAATCAAATTCCACTAATTCAAATTATACAATAAAAGACAAGTAAACTTGTAAGAAGACAGCTCATGAAAGCAGGGAACATAGAATCAAGCATTGAACCCTCACTGGTAGTGTATATGCACTCTAATCGCTCAAGTGTCTTGGGTTGATCACTCTACTCTTCTCTAGTCAGGCTTTCTAAACTTTGTTTTTCATCTAACCAATCAACAAAAATTTAGTATACCAATGCAAACATCATAAGGTCTTTTCAAGGTTGTAATGGGGCTAAGGTAAAGGTGAGGGTATATATATATGGCTAAGTGAGCTATAGTATGAATCTTTAATTAACCTAAGCTCTTCACCTATACCCACACTCTATGTACTTCTAAAATCATGCCTAGCTACCCAAAATTCTCACTTTTTTTGCATCCCATACTCATGCATCAACCTTTCTTTTAATTTTATCACATATGCATTGGTTTTTCATTAACTTAACATTGGGGTAATTTTGTCTCCTTATTTAATTACTTATTTATTTGAATATTTTTGGATTTTTTTTATGCAGTAAAAATAAACATAGCTTATCAATGTACATAGATTTATAATTTTTCTTAGTTTCACATAAGTAGGTGCCCAAATTTCCAACATTTTATCATGACACATTCCCTTATTAATCCAATGTTCCCACAGTTTCCCATACTTAATTGATATACAATTTCTATCTTAAACTAACCAAAGATTCAATTTGGGGTATTACTTGTTTTTCTGCTTAAGGCTAGTAATGTGGTAAAATATAGAACAATGGGATTTAAAAAGCTCAAAGTGGCTAACAAAGGTAAGTTGAAGGGTAGGCTATTTGGGATAAGTGAGTTAATAATCAATTAATGGCCTCAATCATATGCATGTAAATACACTAAATAGTAGACATATAGAATAGAACAAAGTAAAGTCTGCAATTATAGAGAAGAAAACACACAAGAATAAAATATTATGGTTAAATAATGTAACCATGTAATTAAGCTCAAGTCTCACAGTTTGTGTGTTCTTAGGTATAAACTATGTTCCAATTTACAATCTTCAAACAAGTTTTAACACAAAAATTTTAATTTAAATTAGTGAAATACTATAAAAAGTTTCTTGAAAAAAAAAATTCGTTACTTCAACCAAGCAGTGGTAGAATATGCACAAAATTAATCAAACATGCAAACAAATATGCAAATGCAACAATTAACAAATTAACATTGGTGTTTGAAAAAGGAAGTAACTAACCCCTGGAAGTCGGTATCGACCTCCCCACACTTAAAGATTGCACCGTCCTCGGTGCATGCTAAGATGTGTAGGTGGATGGGTTGCTCCAACTGACGCTTGTAGATGGAGGCGCCTTAGCTGGAGGTCTCTTGGTTCCTCTCCTTGCTGGTGTCTTGTCAGAGGCTCTCTCTGCACCTTTCCTGGTGGCCATCCTGAAAAGGGAGAAGAGAAAGGGACATGAATTCAAAGGGATAGAGCAAGGAAGAGGGCAGTACGAGTGATAATCATGCCAAGGTAAAGAAGAATGTCGTTAACACATGGTCACGACTCCATGCAATTAGGACATCAATGGAAATATAGCATGATAAATTGAGGCAATTAAATGCAAGATGTTTATTGGCATGCTGGCAAAGGCATGAGTAGCATAGATCAAGCATTAAAAGCTAAAATATATTATCACTCGTAACAAACTAGTAATAATTTTTGTATTGAAAATTATATTTAATTAATAAAATATTGGAATAGTTTTGTGAAAAACAGGCAATAGTGTAGAAGAATAGAAAAGTTAAGAGTTTGGAGTGCCATACGGGCTTTTCACAAACACTTGGTATGCATGTAAAATATGTTAGGGAAAGTATTAAAGTTGAACATGCAAACAACCCAAAAATAATTATTGATAATTGTCAAACAACTCCTTAATAATCCACTAGCAATTATAGAAGAAAATAATCACCCAATTAGATTTCTAACACCAAGTAAAATAATGTAAAAAGAAAAAGAAAGAAAAAGAAAACATAGATAATGAAAGTAAAAAGAAAAAGAAGAGGAAAACATAAATAAAAATAATAATGAAGAGGTAAAAAAAAAGGAAGAAGAAAATAAAAGAACCTTGCTAATGAATGTGAAAAAGAAGGGGGGAGAAAGTAAAAAAAAAATTGAGAAAGAATAAAGAAGAAAGAAGGAAGAAGAAAGAAATAAGAAGGGAGAAGTAAAATTAGGATTGGGGAAGAAAAGATAAGATATCTGGCACTAATCTGGATAAACTGTGCGGCGTAGGCGACCTAGATGCGTGGAGCGTGCGTTCGCCTGGGTGGCGCGATTTTTAAGTGACGCGGACGCGTGGGTCACGCGTTCGCGTAAAATGAACTGTGCCATTGGCGCGAGATCAGCCTCGCGTACGCACAACTTTCTGTTTCGTTTGCATAATGCCAAAATTTAGGGTGACGCGTTCGCATGGGTGACGCGGTTGCGTGAATGGCCATCTTTTGAAAAATGAGGCGGACGCATGGGGCATGCGGTCACGTGATAGGGCTTGTGCTTCCAGCACCATTCCAGCCCCACTCCATCATAACTCTCTGCCATATACCCATTTACGTTGAATTCGCAGGGTCACGCGTGCGCATGGGCGATGCGCACACGTGGGAGGCTATTTTTCAAATGACGCGGATGTGTCATTGACGCTTACGCGTGGGCATGCTTGTGCCTAAGGCACACCTCCAGCCATGCTTTCGTGTGACTCTCTGCTTCTTTTCTTCAAGTTTCGAAAGCACCTTTGACGCAGACGCATCAGCGACGCTTGCGCGTCGCGTGTGAAATTTTTTTTTTATGCAGTATGCAGATGACTATGCAGAAATTATGAATGAAAATGAATGAAAATAAAATAAAATAAAACTAAGAACAAAAAGGAAAGAATATACCATGGTGGGTTGTCTCCCACCTAGCACTTTTACTTAAAGTCCTTAAGTTGGACATTTGGTGAATCCCTTGTTATGGTGGTTTGTGCTTGGACTCATCCAGGAATTCCCACCAATGTTTGTAATTCCAATGGCCTCCGGGATCCCAAACTAGGCGCAAAGAGCCTTCAAGCAAGATTAAGCAAGTGACAAGGCCCCAAGAGTGTTGATTGCCAGAATGAATTCCGGGGTCCCAAACCTTGCTTTTGCACCCGTCTTCTTGTTGATCATCATTTTTCTACTTGGGTGGTTAACAGTCGGAATTCTTACCGAGACATCCAAACAATTTCGTAGACCCATTCAATTGAGAATTATACCAACCCTTATACTTCAATTTGGAGCATGCAACCATATTGAACCTTTGGTGCACGAAATCGTGATTGTTAATTCCCCATCAACGGCGCCAAAAACTTAGCACGCACGTTTGCAATCTTAAATTCTTTTTCACAATTTCGATACAACTAACCAGCAACTGCACTGGGTCGTCCAAGTAATAAACCTTACGTGAGTAAGGGTCGATCCCACGGAGATTGTCGGCTTGAAGTAAGCTATGGTCACCTTGTAAATCTCAGTCAGGCGGATTCAAATGGTTATAGTGATTTGATAATTAAAATATAATTAAAATATAAAATAGGATAGAAATACTTATGTAATTCATTGGTGAGAATTTCAGACAAGCGTATGGAGTTGCTTTTGTTCCTTCTGAACCTCTGCTTTCCTACTGCTTTCATCCAATCATTCATACTCCTTTCCATGGCAACCTGTATGCTGGGCATCACCGTTGTCAATGGCTACTTCCCATCCTCTCAGTGAAAATGGTTCAAATGCGCTGCCACCGCATGGCTAATCATCTGTCGATTTTCGATCACGTTGGAATAGGATCTAGTGATCCTTTTGCGTCTGTCACTACGCCCAACACTCACGAGTTTGAAGCTCATCACAGTCATCCCTTCCCAGATCCTACTCGGAATACCACAGACAAGGTTTAGACTTTCCGGATCTCAAGAATGGCCGCCAATAATTCTAGCCTATACCACGAAGGTTTTAATCTTAGATTAGAAACCCAAGAGATACACATTCAAGCTTGTTTGCATGTAGAACGGAAGTGGTTGTCAGGCACGCGTTCATAGGTGAGAATGGTGATGAGCGTCACATAATCATCACATTCATCATGTTCTTGTGTGAGAATGAATATCTTAGAGAAGAAATAGGCTTGAGTTGAATAGAAAAACAATAGTACTTTGCATTAATTCATGAGGAACAGCAGAGCTCCACACCTTAATATATGGTGTGTAGAAACTCTACCGTTGAAAATACATAAGTGATGAAGGTCTAGGCATGGCCGAATGGCCAGCCTCCCAAAATATGAAATGAAGCTCTCTAAAGGATGATTAAAAGATCAAAAGATGATCCAAAGATGTAAATACAATAGTAAAAAGTCCTATTTATACTAAACTAGTTACTAGGGTTTACAGAGATAAGTAAATGATGCTGAAATCCACTTCCGGGCCCACTTGGTGTGTGCTTGGGCTGAGAATTGAAGCTTTCACGTGTAGAGGTCTTCCTTGGAGTTAAACGTCAGTTTGTAACTTGTTTCTGGCATTTAACTCTGCTTTGCAACTTGTTTCTGGCATTTAACGCCAGAATAGGGCAGAAAGCTGGCATTAAACGCCAGTTTGCATCGTCTAAACTCGGGCAAAGTATAGACTATTATATATTTCTGGAAAGTCCTGGATGTCTACTTTCCAACGCAATTAAGAGCGTGCCAATTGGGTTTCTGTAGCTCCAAAAAATCCACTTCGAGTGCAGGGAGGTCAGAATCCAACAGCATCTGCAGTCCTTCTTCAACCACTGAATCAGATTTTTGCTCAAGTCCCTCAATTTCAGCCAGAAATTACCTGAAATCACAGAAAAATACACAAACTCATAGTAAAGTCCAGAAATGTGATTTTTATTTAAAAACTAATAAAAATATATTAAAAACTAACTAAATCATACTAAAAACTATGTAAAAATAATGCCAAAAAGCGTATAAATTATCCGCTCATCACAACACCAAACTTAAATTGTTGCTTGTCCCCAAGCAACTGAAAATCAAATAGGATAAAAATAAGAGAATATACTATAAACTCCAAAATATCAATGAAACTTAGCTCCAATTAAATGAGCGGGACTAGTAGCTTTTTGCCTCTGAACAGTTTTGGCATCTCACTTTATCCCTTGAAGTTCAGAATGATTAGCATCTATAGGAACTCAGAATTCAGATAGTGTTATTGATTCTCCTAGTTCAGTATGTTGACTCTTGAACACAGCTACTTTATGAGTCTTGACTGTGACCCTAAGCACTTTGTTTTCTAGTATTACCAACGGATACATAAATGCCACAGACACATAATTGGGTGAACCTTTTCAGATTGTGACTCAGCTTTGCTAAAGTCCCCAATTAGAGGTGTCCAGGGTTCTTAAGCACACTCTTCTTTTTGCTTTGGACCTTGAATTTAACCGCTCAGTCTCAAGTTTTCACTTGACACCTGCACGCCACAAGCACATGGTTAGGGACAGCTTGGTTTAGC